>NW_016911049.1:55582-84229 GCF_001483705.2 Eufriesea mexicana
TATTATATTATATATTATATTATATTACATTATATTATACATTATATTATATTACAAGACAACTGGATGGAATTAGAAAAAGATATTGAAATGAAGAAAATAAGTATCTTCTATACACTAATTAATTACTTGCACAATTATGCTTCTATATGTTTAATAACCCTACGTTTCAATACAAGATACTTCGAATTAGCATTAACATTTAATTTCCCCAACCATAAAAAAATAACCGATTATAGAGATATTTAATAATAATTGTTTCGCGCACAAAGAATTTTGCTACCGAAAATGACCATAATCAAATTCAATAAAACGGTCAACCCATTGTAACAAACTTTTAAACTTGCTGCCTATTTAATATCATAAAATTACTTATTCTTTAGGAAACTACCCTAATTGCTACAAAGCTACGTAAATTCCTGGCGACCCTGTCTGAAATTGTAAACCCCTTGAAAGATTGATCGTCCCTTCCTTTTCAACCTGAACGTACCCAGTGTCATTATACTAAGCTACGAAAATCGCAGACTTATAAAATACTGCATTTATAACCTGTGCTTAAACGTATTAAACGATAAAGATCGTTCGAGAAATTTGCTAAATCGAGGTGTACCGATCAGAGGCGAGAGATTAGCTGACATTAAAGGTGAAAATATCCTTTCACAAAGGTCTAATCAGGTTAAAGAAAGTTCATTTTTGATCATCGTGCTGTCAGTCATCAAAACATGTATTATATGAAAAAATCTAATAATGTGAAGAAAAAAAAAGAAAATTTCGAATTTTTTCGGTTCACAATCTACCAAGTTAAAAAAATTTCATCTAGGATTTTTTTTAGCAAATAGTAATGCAATAATACAATAGTGAATTATTTCGAAAATACAACTGGCTAAGTTATGGAGGAATCGTTCTCACATTTTTAATTTTGTGACGATGAAAGTACTCGAGAAAATAATTTTTTAAATAATTTCTTTCATTTTTTATTACTCACATGTATTGCTCTAATTTCTTCGATACCCTTTTGAATTATTCCGAATTTTTGTAATATGCAAATAATTAATACGAATTTCATTATTCAAGTTATGATATTAAATAGAAATATCAAAAAATAAATTATAAGCAAACTTTAAGTCGTGTAAACAAATTTTTATTTTCATTTTTTAATTGTGATTTTACAATATGTTCCTGGATCCCATTCGTTGCTAAATGATCAACAAATTCGCTATAATGAATACGTGTATTGATCTTTACAAATAATCTTATAATGCGTGAATATTATTAAATAAAATTTAAATTGAATTAATTCTATTGATATAAAATATAAAATTAATGGAAACTAAAAAAATATTGTTAAATAAAAAAAGAATTACCGTTTTTATTAATTTTGTATAATATATCGTGCAACATAATCAATCTTTTAAGATACTTTAATTGATACTTTAATTAAAAATAAGAATTACAACTAATTTAACAAGAATTCTTCATCTTCATCGAATCTTTTGAATCAGCAAACCCTCTTATTAAATGTACGCATTAAATGTACACTCTGTACACTATATACACTCGCTATTAACTGATTCCTGTATATCAAAGATCATCTAATCTCAATGGCGTACTGAGTATGTATGACAACAATCTTCCACATCCTTCAGCAGATCCAAGCAATTAGATAGGCAGTTATATAATGAGAAAAGGAAGAAATTTTAAGTAAAAGAATAAAGAAAGGAAACATTCCAAGTATTAAAATACTTTAAACTCTACTGAAAATGCACTTTATAATATTACATAATTCCATACAACTTTCAAAAATAAATCTTTCCCTATATACCTAATAAAATATCAAACAAATTTTCCATCACTGCAAAAATATTTTC
Source organism: Eufriesea mexicana (assembly GCF_001483705.2). NCBI lineage: Eukaryota > Metazoa > Arthropoda > Insecta > Hymenoptera > Apidae > Eufriesea > Eufriesea mexicana. Next base: position 57,451 of record NW_016911049.1, read on the forward strand.
CAAAATATCCAATGATAAAATACAAAAATAAAATTGACGAGTTAAAAATTCTAGAATTATGATTTTCTCAGCACAAATAACCTAACACACATCGAGTTCCTTAACAACCGAGACACTCCTATGCTTACTCATACCTCAAAAAGATGAAACAAAGAATAAAGAAAAATGCGCTATAAACTGACAACCGAAGCAAAACGAAACAAAACAAACACGATGAATAAAGAAAAAAGAAAAAGAAAATTATTGATTACGCGAGGCGACAGATTAGAAGCCGAGACGATGAAAAGACTGGAAAAGTGCTCGGTTTCGCTCAAGTGACGTATATCAAAGGACATAAGAGTATGAGGCTCCAATCAATCATCCGATACAAAAGAACCATAGACGAATCAGTCGTGGGAAGACACGCGAGCACGATTATGCTTTTCCAGTTCGCATTAAGTAACGAAGAAATATTTCCTGTATTTATACACGAAATTCCCAAGCTGTGGCGAAGGCGTTCGTTCTAAGAACGATTCCGTGTTCATTGCTGCATGAACGTGGCGTGCAGAGACCCCTACTATGCGGGATAAACTTTCACCGCAACATTTGCCGTCGCCTCGATGACGTTGCCGATCAACCGACCTTGCGTTCCGAGTACCGGTATTTAGATTACAGAAAACATTTTTACCCGGCCCATAGGCCGTGCAAAAGCATCGGGCTAAATTCCGAACGCGTTCCCAGAAGCGACACCGGTAACGAGTTCTCTGCATTTCGCCTGTTTCTAACCTCTATTTATTCCAAAGAAGCACCACGGAACGACGAAGAGAATAAATGAAGCGTGAGAGGCGAAAAACGAGGAAATTTCGTTAAAAATGTTTGAATTTCCCGCCGTTCTGTTTACTCCGTAGGAGAGATTTCTCGGAGGAAATAAAGGGTAACGAAGTTCGTGATTATTACGAGTGACGCTTAATGTCGAAGAATATTTAACGTGCTTCTGACAGAGAAGAATTTTCTATGGTAATTTCGCGATAACTTCGATGTCATAACAGGGAATCGTGTTTCCGAGCAACGGAAGTGATGCAGAACAAAACGGATAACATATGCGAGTAAATGAAATGGCAATGAGAATGAAATGACGCGTCGTTTGGTTTTATTTGAAATTATTCAGATGCGTATTAGTAGAAAAATTATTTAACGTACGGATAAGCACCGCGATATTTCGATCGAGAATCGAATATAGATGGTATATCGAAGCATAAAATACTATGATAAGAGATAGAGTTGCTCCAATGAGAAACGGTATAATTATTTTTAGCGAAATATGCAGATAATAATTTTGCTAAATAACTCTATAAAACACGATGAAAATTATATCCGAAACTGTACAGTTAAACCGCACGACTAAAATAACGGCGCGAAATTTGAAATTAAGTTTACGGAATATCCATTATATAATTGGAGTTATACCGGAATGCTACGAATAGATAAATATTTGCACACTTCGAACACGCAATCATAAATTTAAATTTCAATCCGCATCAATTATAATAAATATAAATGTTTCAAAATATCGGATACAATTAACGATATTTTAATTATTGTTATTTTTGTCGAAGTATTTTCCCTAAAATAGGAGCAAAAATAATGGAACGCGCTGTAAATTAAAAAGGATACGCTAGCATGCAATGGAGGAAAAGTTTGATATCACGTGTCATCGAACATATAACATTCTGAGAGGAAACGATCGTAAAAACATCGAAACCAAGCGTCAATACTGTTCATTGACCTTCGTTGAAGCAACTAGTGTTCAAATACGTACACACACTGTACATATGATTAATTTTCCGAGATCAATGGTAAGAGTGAATGATGGAACAGGCAGAATCAGTGAAATGATACGAAAAGTGCAAGTAGATTTTCACTAGATCGACGAATAGCAAGTTTCTAACGGTTATATCCTATAAATCGTGACGTTAGTAAATTCGGAGCGAATCACGGTGCAACGCAAAGATGTTCCTTTCACCGTAACACGGCAGTAAAGGTAATAACTTGGCTAACAGCTTGATGAAGTAAAAGCAATGTCACGCAAAGATTATGGAAACGAGGAAAAGACTTACCGGCCACGACGGTAGATTCGTTCCGCGTGTTCGTTACTCGTCATCTTCGGAATCTTGAACCAGGTGTTCTACGTGAGAAGTTATGCCAAGGATGACATACCGTTGACTCTTGCCACGAAACCAAGAAGACCGCTTCGAAACAGAATACGATACTTTATAATTACGAATCACCGCTTTTCGAACAAATCGTTTCCCCTTCCCGCACCCTTCGCGCGCGTAAAAATTCGGCTGGAAAGAATAAACACCGGCAACAGCGCAACGTGAGCGAAACGGAAACAGGTCCTCTTCACTGATTTTTCCGCGACCAAAATTCCGGTACTAGCAGACGAGGATATTTGAGGGTATACAAAATCTTGATCATACAACTACACTGCTTGACATTACCCACGCGTTCTGTCACCGGTGTGCACTATCTCGCGGCCCTCTCACGACGGATCCGAGGACGATCCGTCGAGAGATCCTGTCCCCTACGCAAAGTCGATAAACGGGCTTGCTCGTTTCTGCTACGAATGGAATTTATGTATCAAGCGGCTGATGCTCACGTTTACAATTATACCCACGACACAAGTCGCCCAACCGACCGAACTCGTGAAAGGCGACTGAGGTTCTGACCGGCTTAGTGGGGAGCTCTTCCTTGCTGCTATCTCACTCCCACACGAACGCAAGGAGTTACACCGTACCCCACTATGAGCGGACTCGACGAAAAGCCGCAAGGTTTTGAACGAGCCATGGGATTGGTTGTTGGTGGGGGAACTGGAATAGTGGTAGGAGACCGCTCCCAGTATGATGGCAGCACTGAACGCGGGTAAACTGATACGTGAGATTTTTTTAAATATTCGATTATAACAAAAAAAAAAAACAAATGATTCTCTATTTCTCCGCTCGTTTTGTAAATGACATCGTGTATATTGTATTAACATTAATGTTTGTAAAATAGTATGTATTATAGACTTTACAAATAAATATACTTATTTTTATACATTAACGACGATTACAATAAAACAAAGACTCGATCGTTCAATTTTGAAATAACAGTCAAGAATGTTTTTTTGGCTACTATATAATTTCAAAATTCTTTCCATTTATATGTACATCGTATACCGTTACATCAGGCCTAAGGTAGTTTTAACTAAACAAACTCTACTTTCTAGCACAAAAAGTGTATTTATAAATTGTTTACACATAATATGAAAACATTACGCAATTTGTGTACAATAATGGATTTACAAAAATTATTCGTTGTATTACAGCCTTTTAATCATATATTACCTCTTAATTCATTTTAATTTAACGAATTTTAATTTAACGACTTTTAAAGAAGGCACAAAATATAAATTAGTATTTTTCTTTTGTCGACTCAACAATTTTAGTGATTGAACGATGCTTAATAGTAAAATTGCTCTTTATTATGAAAATGAACATTTTACATATGGCTGGTATTTAATATACGGTGTAATACCGTAGATACAGCGAAAATTACACTAAATGACACAATTAACAATAAATTTATGAATAAAATGAAGAATGATATGAACAAAACCAAAAAAAAAAAAAAAAAAATCGACAACTGTTTTGACTAAAAATGTATACTGTTCTGTTTCAAATTTATTCGATATCTATTATGGATTTTATATTAATTGAACACTACTGGAATAAAGATTATATATTACATCAAAGGCTTTGCAATGCCGAAATACTTTTTCCTTTACTTTTACATGAGTAAAAGCCTACCAATCTCAAAGATTCCAGTCTCATAATCGTGGGCATAAATTACGCTATGCCATAAATTACAACTTATTGCATTATAACTTTATTAATTATCACTCAAAGATGATAGTAACTTCATAAAATTAGCAAAATGGAAACTATATTTATAGAACTACAGTTCTGTATGTAATCTTATATACCTACATTAATATTACGGAGACTGAAAACTTTAAAAATTTAATCAAAGATATTTGGCAACACAAATTTTAGAATACAAAGTGTCCAAAATTAAAAATTTAATCTAGAGTTGTTTATGCACACTGTTTACTGCTATAAGATAGTTCAGAGTATTTAATAACAAGAATGAGTACGTAACTACTTTTGCTCGTAACTATAATTGTAAGATATTAAACAACTAAATGTAAGATTAAAAACTTCAGAAATAGAAAGTAAAAGAAATTTATGAAATGTCTATTAATACTTGCACGTATTATATTTTACTTCCAAATGATTGTTATGCTGTTTTCCAAAATAAATACTAAGAAAACAGCGTTAGTTGCATGCGAATGTCTAAAAAAGAGACAAAGTTAAACACCAACAACCAAGTAAAAGACGAAAAGAGAAACCCTTTTTCCGAAACTACGATCCGTACTACGCATCCAAGTCCTTAAATACTCCAACTTTAAAAACATTTAGTATCCGCATACAGTATCAAAGACTGCAGTTTTGAGCAAGCCATGCTACAACGCATCGCTTGTCAATTAATTGCAGTATAGCGCACACTAAAATTTTCAGACCTATATTATTAATTTTTCTGACTCTGAATGCCAATTACGTGGTGAAAATTTGTCTTTTCTTTAACTCTCATTACCTATATTAAATTATATCAGTATTTGTTTTATTTATATATCTATATATCTATATATATATCTATATATGTGTATATATATATATATACATATACACACGTATGTATCACGCCAGTCTCGCCATCAATTTAGTAACGTAGGTACACTTTGTCAACAATCACTTTGCTGCTTTGCATCTGTTTTGTCTACATAGCTTCAAATGTTCTTAAATGAATCACTAAATTATGCTGGCTTTTGCGAACCTTTCTTTCCGATCAATGATTTGTGGATATGTGGAATAACACCTGTTAGAAAATAAAATGAAATAGTCATTATTGAAATTTCATTACACGAATATAATATAGAATTCTATTACTGCTAGCGATATAGAATATTACTTTTATTAAGTATGATACTAATGTCTCTAAAAAACATTAGATACAAAATCTTCATATTTCAATAGAACCTCTAAATTTTAATTACAAATTTTTTTAAAACTTTATGTAGTAGAACTAGAACATCGAAATCAATTGTGTTAAAAGGAAAACTAATGACATTATACCATCAGATAATATGATTCTCTACATACATCACTTATAAATATAAACATAAATATAAAGAAACAAACCTCCTCCTGCGATAGTTGCTTTAATAAGACTATCTAATTCTTCATCACCACGAATAGCAAGCTGAAGATGTCTTGGTGTAATACGTTTAACCTTCAAATCTTTTGATGCGTTTCCTGCTAATTCAAGAACCTAAAACAAACAAGTCACTGTTTCATAACATATCTAATATTCTATACTATTTATCAAACTATTAGCACATAACACTACAAAACACAACACCTCAAATAGAGAAAACAAAATATAATATGAAAAAATGTAACAATGTACAAAAAACTATTTACATATCAGGATTTAATGTAATTTTTGAAGTACAGAAATATTTTTAAATCACAAAAAGCATATCAATCATAAACTAAAGGATTACTAATACAAGAGTTGTTCTTCTATAAAAATATTTTTTATAATATAACTATATGATATGTTTGCCTAACAAAGATGGAAAAAGTGTTCATTTTAGAAAGAAATGAAAAAGGTGAATTTAAAGGTGAACTTCTATATAACACGATAAGCAAAAGAATATGTTGTTCCTTATTTGCCTACGGTTGACGAAAAGGCGGGAAAAATCGGCCATGATGCTTGGCGTTAGTGACGCCATCAGTCGCTAGTGATGCCAACGCATATAGTCCTGGTTATAACGGCTGATCTTCCTATTGTGCGTATTTGCCTTTCTTTCTCTGTCTTTCTCTCTTTGTTTTGTGAATGCTTTCTTCTTTCACATATATTCTCACTCACCTCAGCAGTGAGGTATTCCAAGATAGCTGCACTGTATACCGCCGCTGTAGCACCGACTCGACCATGACTTGTGGTTCTGTTTTTCAAATGCCTGTGAATTCTACCAACCGGAAACTGAAAAGAAAGAAATAAATGTACTATGTCTAGTATAGGTAAAAAATATTATATGGGAAGGTGATTTTGCTTTCGTGGCAAGGTAAATATTTTTGGGTTAGGACGCATCATATATCATGTCTGTTCAAATAACATAAGGTCACTCGGCGTCAGCAGCTTTTCATGTAACAAATATCAAACGACGAAAAATGATACAATTTTTCGTAATATTCTACATTTCCAGAATGTTCCCAATAATAATTTATCATAAAGCTACATTGTATTCGAGTCTCCTAACAGAAAAACTAACCACAGCTACTACTAGAACAGCATACAACTCAGTCCTCTTTTAACGCAACGAATATCGAGCGGCATACGATGATTCGGCTTTCCCGAGCTTTCCAGTTTAGTACGTGGTTTCGTCATTCACTAGTAAACGCCCTGTATTTTTCTTATTTACATTTACGATACAAAGTTTTCTCACGGTATAAATTATAGTCCTTCAAAAATGATTTAAAATAAATTTGATTAATAAAATATATTATATTGTTTCACGAAATATAATTTTTAATGATTATCTAATATTATTTGTACAGTTGTTTATATATTTAACTGCATATGTATACTTCTATGTAATAAGAACAAAAGTTATTACAATCCATTAAAATAATTGTTGACATTTAAATATTATTAAGTATTTCAATAAATAAGAAAAACGTTATTTGAGCATAAATAATACAAATGTCAGTGTTAATTGAATTTTAATGATGGATAAATGTGATTGGATACAATAATAATACAATAAGATATATTTACTGTCAATTCAAATCATCTTGACAGTAATGTCATAATATGGATAAAAAGTAAACAATTACCAATACAGCGATATTTACGGAACTATTTTTTTGAAATTATGAAAAAAATATATCAATGAAAGTCATATTAGTAGCTGCATTGAAAGATATGAGAGGAGGGGGGCGTACACAGACTCAACCGTCTCGTTTGAAAACTTCCGAACTTAGACGTAATCACCATAACTTTAATTCAAAAAATAATAGATTTCCTCAAAGTCTTCGTCACTTATTTGACACAATACACATAAATTAAAGTTAAATGAATCACTTTCATATGTTTTATTCATACACAGATCACAAAAACTTCAAAAAAATGAATTGTTCATTAGGTATCTAAAAACGCTTCGGTTTTTCGCGCCAACCATGATGATTTAACCTGTTTACCTTTAAAATCTACTAAAATAATCACGTAGACGTCTATTGCCAAAAAATAATGTTGATAAAACTACATTCTACGCATTTGAATTGGTTGAGTAGCAGACAATAAACTCACCTGCAAGCCGGCCCTCGCTGAACGAGAGACCGCCTTCGCCTTCGCTTTACCGGAGTCCTTGCCCGCCTTTCCGCCAGCCTGTTCAGAAACGAAAATCACGATTAATTTTCAAGATACAAACACGAAATTTTGCCAGATGACAGTGTAAACATCGTAGAAGACGGTAATGCAGTCAGAAGATACGGATGGCTAAAGGATCCGCTGAAAACTTGCGGATACTCACCATGATCCGACAAGAGCCTTTGCGGTTCACTACACGACAGACTTGCCAGAAGCACAGACGACGCCGTCTAAGCGCGGTCCCGCCAAATACGCTTGGCGCTGTCGGCGCGTCCCGCGATCGTCTCACGTGACTAGAACACACCAATTGCAGAGACTCAATGAAATACCTCTTCGCCATCTGTTGGTCGTAGTTCGTTACTAAACCTCCGATAGAAGAGTAACGTTTCTATCTCGTATCACTTGAACGTTGCATCGTGTACATTGGGTAATTTTCCATACTGTCTAAGGTACACTGCGTTATTATTCACGTCGGCCACTTACCGTTTATTTCCAACTTATTATACACTTCCTAAGCTCTCATATAATTTTAAACGTAATTATCACGTATTTTCAATTTCATATTTTTTTACGCATTCATTGTCTAATATATTAATAAATCTTTATTTGAACTTTTAAATATACAAATCTTTTAATATTCAAATTTTTCGATATGGAAACATTTTTTACAATGAAAAGGAAGTATCATCGTGTTACTAATAATAAACGTAAAATACTAATAATAAAAATTGAAAGCGCAAAAGGATTTATTTTTTCGCATAAAAATTTTCTTTTATCTTCAGTCCTATCGGTATATCGTATTTTTGACAATATACAATGTGCACTTCGCACGGACGTTATTTCTAAAACTGGATTTTTTAATAAAACGAATTACGTTATAGATGATACAACATAAATAATTTTTATTACGTGCAATAATATACGACACAAGAATGTTACCACTGAACTAAAGGATATGAAATACTAACTATGCGACACTGAGGAATTTAAAAATAAATAATTAATAAACTTTGAATTATACATTCAATAGATTGTTTTTTCTCACACGTTGCCACAGGTATAACAAAATTAAATTACACTGCATCAATAATTTAATTTTAAATTAAAATTTTAATACATGTATAATATATATATAACACACATACACATATATATATATATATATATATATATATATATATATTTATTTTAATAATTTCAGTCGTCCATGAAGTTATTATAAATTAGAATTTTTCGCAAATTTCACTGTTTTTCATGTCAATGTTCAGAAATCCGTTGAAACGAATTTTTAAGATCTCTTTTTAATTTTAATTGAAATTCTCAGATGTTCGACCCCGTGTCCAGCACGTACACTTATCTGCTGGCCGACATCAACGATAAGACTGCGATCTTAATTGATCCGGTGATTGAATGGGCGGAACGAGATAAAACCATTATTCAAAAGCATAAAGGAATTTCTACACAGACACATAAAGTAAAATAATATTATTACTTCGATTTTCATAATAATCCAATAACGACACAAATTAAAGTATTCCTGAAAAAATAGGGAACATGTATTTCCGTTGATTTTTAACAGATGACACCGTAAAGCATAACATATAATAGATTAGTATTGCGTAGATGAAAGAAACTGTATCACTCTTTATTGATAGAAAGGCAGTCACATAATAAATTTATACAAAAGGTATGTATGTATGTATATATGTATATATATATAGAAAATACGTACGTTGTTGCTACGAGGATAATATCAAGATTATACTACAGGGAGAGGAAACGAGCAGGTGTATCGCGTTTCTATTTTAACCATCATAAGACAACAAACGGTTTCCAGGCTTTTAAAAAATTATTATAGAATTATCGCGAGTAGTCTCTAACGTACACATCTCTACATTATTAGAGAACACTGTCTAAAACTGCGGTTGGCACGACCATCACGGATGGGTTGCAATATCGACGAGTCTCTGCGCAGACATGCGCATTGTCGAGTGCAGTAGTTTACTTGCAACTTTTCCCGCCATTTTTCTCATTCCTGGCCCTTTCATTGGTACTGTGCATCGTGTGTTTACCCTCCTTTTTGTCTCTTCCGTTCATTTATCCCGTCGTAACCACTACCGCTATCGTTGGAATTTGTCGTAGTTATTATTGGTCCGAGTTCTTCGCTTCAGCCAACTCATCGCACTTATCGTCCAAATCTTCCTGCAATTGGAATCAATATCATTTCAACTACGCTATAACCGCTCGAGATATTTTAACAGATGGATAAAACAAACAGTATCGATGCAAGATATTAAACAATTTGAAATATTAAACGACAGGCTTAATTACATTTGAAATACGTTTATTATTTTAATTGGAACGTTCAAATTTTACTTAAATTTTTTTCTTCTATGCTTGGATCCTCCTTGTTTCTTTCCTTTTTTCAATTAAAAAATTTACATTTGTAGCAATATGAAATATTTATTAATGAAATATTGTAAAAAGATTTGAAAAATATTTAAAGTAAAGCAGATAGGAATAAAGTAACAAGATTGAAGGTAACGTATAGCGATGAGTAACGTTTCAGAAATTTATGAGGTATTTGAAACAAAAATAACTATAATGTTCTATTTTCTTTGATTTTGAAAAATAATTTAATAACACCGTATTTAATTGTGCATTAAAATGAATAGAAATTTTGTTATCAAAAGTACTTTTAAACATTCTATCGTTCAATATACAATACTTTGTTAATAAATTTATTTAAAATATTTATTTTCTTAATTATTTTAATAATTTAGTAACGTATCAACGCTACAATATCTCTATTCTCCAAGCAAACAAAATAAATTATCTTTTTACAATGATTATAACATTTATAAGTAAAAATGACATTATTTAATCAGTACCATTAATAGCTTTTTGATTATCAGTGATTAAACTGTAATCATTGAATTTTGAAATAACAAATTTTCTATGAAACCTCGTTCCTTTATATAAAACTAATTACTGGGTAAAAGTGGAAGACCTACTTTTAGTAATTTAAAATTATATTACTAATTTAGAAACATCAAGAAATTTTACCTCGTCAAGCTGTAAACATTTGCCCCACTCGATAAGGGTAATTTTATGGTCGTTGTTCATATCGCAGAAGTCGAGAAACGGTGCGATACAGTGTTCAAGAGCCATCAAAGGTGCTTTAATGGGGAAAAGTTCGTGCCTGGAAACAGCCCTGTCATGGGGGTGACCGTCTAAGTCGCACCACTTCCAAATGGCAGCATTAGTCCAGCGTAATGTGTGATTCGTTTCCGCCTCTCGTTGCATCTTCAGATAATGCGATGGCAGTTCCTGACGATCAGCGAGATCTCTCATGATGTTAAAAAGCCAGTCGCGCATTCGCCTTGGGAAGTCAGCCATGTCTTCCTCTCTGCATTCCTTGAAACGAAATTATAAAATTGGAATTATCTCTTATCTTCAAATTATTCCCTATTTATCTGTAACTCCTAACGTTTATATATTAAATTTTTAGTAATTAGAATTCTCTTTTCATTGAATCAGAAAGTTCTAAAACAAATCCCATGCCTCTTATAGGCACTGAAAGGTATAAACAAAATTAAATATCATAATATAATACAAACTTATTTACATTTACATTTATAAAATAAAAAGCTTATCAAAGTTTGTAACACTATGCATAGAATTTTAATAAATTAGAAAAGCTTTATAATTATTAAAAATTTAAAATAAACTACTATGCATAAAATTTCAATATGGCTCTATTATCTTTAATAAAGCTTAACTATTTAAAATTTATTTTCACATTTGTTTTTAATAATCTTTATTTTATAATAAAGGTCGAGTCATAAGCATGTACTGCATCATATAATTAGGGCAACCCATCCAATCCAATTGATAACGCGATTAAGTAATTTAACAGTGCAACGTTTTAAAGACTCAAGCAGAGATATACCGTCTTTTCCACGGTAAAACAAGAATACGCAACAGATAAGATATACTTCTGGTTATGAATAGCATCCCGTTATATCAGTCGGTGATAACTGAAAGATATTTCACCGATAGATGATCGTTACTGCCATAAGAAATACACTTTCAGTTTCCAATGTACCACAAACGATGCGAATAATTTATTCTCCAAATGTCATATCTCGATTCATCGATGACGATGGCTACTCACAGGCATCTGTCGGCATTCACCATAGTACTCTATATGAACGTGTTGATAATTAGGGCCTCTGCATCTGTCGTCACCGGTGTCGCAGAAGCAACGCGCCTGGTAGACCTCGCAATCGCTTCCAAACGTCTCATTGTGATTCGTGCAAACTTTTCGTCTAGGATCGACCTCTTCGTCGCATATCTCCACGCAGACACATTCAGCAGTTTCATCGTCGATTGTCTAAAACGATCATAGTTCTTTCAGTAAAAAAAGACCTAAAATATCCACGAAAAATATAAACCCTACTCATAAATCCTGAGAAACACTCGTATCTTCCACATGTCGCTAAATCTCGAAAATCTCATCCAATGCTAAAACTCGAATAGAAGGCTGGATAGAAATTCTGAGGTGCTAAAGGAAAATTTCAAAGAGGATCAATTTCTCGAAATTTCCTCACAGAAGCATGACCCCTAATTCCTATGTTTCCGAGCGAGGTGTTTTCTCAGGAAGCAGAGGAGTCTAAATAAATTCATTTTCATAGCAACAAGTCATTTTGTTGTCCCTGACAAACCTTGCAAACTCGTCCTGCGCCACAGTGTTTATGCATGCACGGATCCATACGGAGCAAACTCTGACGCTTCGATCCAACCTCGTTTCTGCCATCTTCGACGGTGACCTCAGCATCCTCCGCTGCCTCCTCGGCTATTTCATCAGCCTCAAGCATGTTCATGACCTCATCTTGAACGCTGGCTTCCGTCGTGGTCGTACGACGATGATACTTTGAGTTTCTTCGCCGCTAAAAATCGATAATCACAACAGCTCGTATGACCAATTCGTACACATCGTGATTACATCTAATTACTATCTATCGCTTATTAATAACGACATCACACTGTGTAATTGCAGAGAGCGAGAAGCGAATAGAAAAATGCGAGACCTTGAATGGCCCAACGAGCACGAGTATATATAGATCCGTTATTATAATTTTAATTTTAAGCATCCATATCGAGTGAATCATCGCGATGCTTCGATCATTCTTGTCTAACGCACTCGATGTTCCTTCGATATTACAATGTACTTATTTTTCAGCGACTCACCTGCTTAGCCGAGACGTCCACTAAAAGGCACACCACCAGCAAGGCAAACAAAAGGAGCTGCAGTTTCGTCCGCATTGCGATCTCTGCGACAGACAATCGATCGTTAAATATGTGCGTGTGGACTGAAAGTATGTATATATAAACTTAAAATAGCACGCGTTTTCTTCCACACATTTTCTTTCCCAGCGTGCACGAGGACGGGAAGACAAGCAAATAGAGGGCCTCTGTTTCGCGTGGTCGTTTTATAAACCTCCACCCCGAGGAAAGCTTATGGCTCTGAGATGATTCAGCGGGTGTTTTCAATTGAAGATCGTTCGGCTGGAATCATCTGGACTGTTTAATTTTGAGAATTCTCAATAACCCGACGTGCACGAGCAACAGATCCCGCTCGGGTCGACGTGACCAAACGATAAATCTCTGAGACCTTAATAGGAGCAACGAAGCGATAACCCAGATACGTGGAAATCACGATTCTTTACAAATGTTCGTAACCACTTGACGCGTATTGCGAGCACGCAATTCGCTACCCTGATTTCTTACGTCTGTAAGTATGTCTTACGACAAACGCGGATGATAAAACCTATTTATGCGTTTGCCTCTATTGCTTTGAATTGACGACGAGAAACGAAGGTCGCGTTGAACTCATCAGCCAGGCATGAACGCCCACTTGAGTTTGAAGGATGTTCAGTTGTTTCTGAATTTTTACGACTGCAGAGATACTCTGCTTTAATTCCGCGAATTAATGTTGTTTCACTTCGGAGGGAAGTATTTTAGGAAAATTGCTACGACGAGGTTGTGTTGGTGAATCGGATTCGTTAAAGATAAAATGGCGGAAGCCGGGAGGATTGGAACATATCACTCTAGGAATGTTCCGAGAGAATTTTTTACTTATGAAAAAGTCAGATGACACGTAACTATCGATCCACCAATTTTGACACGTAATTATTAATTAATAATTCTCAGTTAAGTACCTGTGGCGAGTATCGATCACGTATAGGACATGTCTAAAAATATTTAGTTTGTATTTAAACCTGGTATTTTAGGAAATTTGCATTTACAGGTGGTTTAATGATTAACATTTTATAAACTGGCTTAAAATAAATTATTTTGTGAAATTAAATATTTAATATTGCACGAAATTCAGCAGATTGGAGTAGGAATAAATTATTACTTTCTTTGTTAAATTTAGAAGTAGTTCTATAATATTTGTGAATATTTATAAATTATATTTTGTATCGTTGCACTCATATGAATTATGTTTACCAGGCTTGAGATATATATCTCATGAGATAAGAGAGATGAATCATCGGAAAAGATTGATAAACGAAATATTTAATATTATTCCACTTTTAAACACGAAACTAGCAATTTTTTAATTTATGCCTGCTGTCAAATTTACATGTAAAAAGATTATGTCAATTTCTATCCTCAATTTGGATTAGAATGTCATTCTTCAAAGATGCGTTAAATTATTCAGAAAAATGTTACAATAAAAATTAATAATAAGATACTATAATATAATATAATAATATACTATACTATAATTAATAATAAGATTCTATAATATATCAATAATAATAAGTTAATATAAATGCCAGTTACAAATTAAAACACATTTCCCCAGCTTCCTAGTGCGTTAACAGGCTAAATATAGCTTGATTGGTTTATGCGTAAGGTTCATTCGGTTTGATTACATCTGTAGCATGAAATTTCCGTCAAACAGAATCGTTAAACGGAATCGTTAACTAGTGCTATCGTTACTCGTGATACATCAGCTTTTTCTCGAACCCTCTGTTCCTCTATGAAGCCTTAAATCCTGGTTTTGTAAATAACACGTGTGCTACCAAGAACACTGTACCCTGTTCTAAACTCGCATTAAATTCGCCTCTTTTTTCTAAAATTACGAATTGAAAATTATAGCTCTCTTTATTATTCCTCTGTAAATTGTAGTATACTCTTTTCTTTTCCAAAGAAATTAACACTAGAACTACAATACCTTGTTTCGGATATTTTATTTTCGCCATGGCCGAAAATGTACAGCTACTTTTGCCATAAATTATACTGATTTTCGTTCAAATTGGGTCACAATTGTGTATGCTCTTTAATTTTCATTATATCATATTAATTCATACAAATTGCATGCATTATATTTAGGTATACATTACAGACCGGTATAGTTCTAGTGTTACAAAATTAATTTTATTTAATTACTTTAGTTCATTTCCTTCTTTTTAAACAAACACGGGAATTCAACTTTACATATTATAAACAGAAGTGTCTATTAATTATTCTAATTTATCTGTTATATATTCTCTTCTCTTATTTTCTTAGAGAAATATCTAACGTAGGAATTCAACGTTACACATCAAAAATTGCAATTTTCTTTATACTCTTGTTGTAGAAAAGATAAGTTTAGTTGTCGACAAAAATCAATCTAGAATATAAGGTATCAATAAATAGTTTATAAGATATAAATTCCGAGAACAAATGTTTATATAAATATTCGATAAAAATTGGGGGGTTTAGGCGAACCGAGTCACGTACCCTCTGGACACTGTCTAGGGTGTCAGTCAGTCTCTCAAAAGAAGTACTAAAAGAAACATATACCTTCCTTGAGTAATAAAAGATTGCAATATAGAACATAATTATATCGTAGTTATTTTACATTAGTTAAATTTAATTTAATCCCAATATTTTTCTTTATTGTGAGAGGAATCTTTATTTAGATGTCGTCACCCTGCATCGAGATCTATCTTTGCTTCGAGGAACCATCCAGTTTATCAATTCTCGAAACAGGGTCGAGTAACACAGTGGGTTGTCATAGAGTCTATAAAAATCTTGCCAAAGGGTTCCACGGGACACACTTTTTGACAGTGCACCATACGCATCATAGAAGACTTCGAGCCTCCATTTATTTTATACCACCAAGAAATATAAAATATAATCAGAATCAAAAGTCCCTTTTAATTTATTAATCCGATCGTTACTACATTATTTATTTACTACATGCCATATTCTCTGCTTTCCCGAAGAAGAGTGGAAAATCCACGGACACCTTAAATACACCATTGTGGTAATGATTATATAGATTTTTTGCATATATATGTATTGATATAATAAAGGAGCGATGTATGTAAATAAGTGATGAGTGAGACAAGTAGGCATGGGATACCAATATCTAATGAATTCAGGTATCGTGATGAACGAGTATGCATGTAATGATTAAGGTGTTATGTGAATTGTGTAATCATCACGAGAGTGATTGGGCATAGGTCAGTTGTAATTGAGTCGTAATAATGAAAAGAGATGTGAGCTTGTGATTGTGGGAAATTAATTAGATTTAAACTTAATATTTGTGTTTTATCATTTTTTGTATTGGGATTATGGGCAAGAAGAAATAACTATCTTTATTCCGTAAATTCCTCTATTCTAAGGAAGGTATATCAAATGTATTGTGACTGTTCGCGTGGAGAGTCTAAACCAGAGTGAAGAAAAAGGGTATGCGATTGCAGCTCGTCTTGGTCCCCTAATTCTTATCTAACGCGTGAAATAAACACTTCACGCGTTCCCGGAACATCTTCGACGCATAGTTTAAAGATATATCTATTTCTCCTAAGAGATTGATTGTTGTATATACGTTAAGACGTATCTTATTTTCAGCATATTGTAATTAAATAAAGAATTGATCTTATCGTTATTAATATTTCATCCACCACTAACAACCGCAACTGAATACCGATCTAATCACGAATACCGAATCTAAATCTAAAGCTATCTTCATTTTGCTACATCGTCATTCTTATTTCAACCTTACGAAATGAACAATTATAAACCGAACCTCGCAAGAAACTTCAATTCCTCGAAGGAATGTATCGCGATTCGCCTTTCCACGAAATCGCGTTAACCCTAGATCACAAGAGCGTATCGCGTAAGTGCTAAAACGTCATGAGTTAAACTTCCTAAAACACACGGTGTTAATAAATGTAACCCAGTGAATCGACCCATTAAACGAAACAACCTTGGTTCAAACTGTCAATCCCGAGCGCGCATACGACCTTACGGTTCGTTTAAAAATGATGGAGAAAAAGGAGAAAAAAGAGATGATATTCCAGAATATTTCTCGAGACATTACGGCGACCTCAGGCAGAGTGGGAGTTGCAAGTACATGGCGACAACAACGCGGACCAGCAAGTCGGCTTATGGTGCGGAGGCGAGTGTAGGAATCACGAACGGCCCTGTTTTTATCGCTTCTCTGATCAGCGCCCACGAAATCGCGTAATCGACGCCATTCGAAGCCTCGAGACCGACAGTGTTACTTTATTCTCTCGTGACCAAATCTCGCGGCGAAGAAATCCACGATACGTGACAAAATGGCGACTTTCGCGGCGATTTTCAACGATTCTCGGTTTGATAATCCCAATCTTGATGAAAAAAGAAAAAATCAGATGATTGTTGATCAAATTTGATTTTAGAGAGGGAGGCCAGTTGTCTTGTAATATTGCTGACAGAAATACTCGGAAGAAATGACCAACTTTGGAAGATTTTTAGTAAAATTGGTATTTTTATATATATTTTCTTTAATTAAATTTATGTAAGTGTGCAGGATATGATATAATATGATTTCTCGTTGTTTTTAATATTTTTCGAGGAACTACCAAGCATTATAATTTGATAGAAAAAAAATCCCATGAGTGTAAAATAAATTTGATTTTAGAAAAGAAGAAAGAAATTACCAACTTTCGAATATTTTTGGTAAAATCGGTATTTTAATATGTATTGTGTGTAATTAAATTTATGTAAATGTGCAGGAGATTATATGACATGATTCCTTGTTGTTTTTAGTATTTCTCGAGTAGTTACGAATTATTATACTTTGATAGGAAAAAAATTCATAAATGTAAAATAAATTTAATTTTAGAGAAGAAGAAAGAAATTACAAACTTTCGAATATTTTTCATAAAATTGGTATTTTTATATAAATTTTGGTGTAATTAAATATATATAAGTATGCACAAAATGATAGTATTCCTCATGATTTTTAGTATTTCTTGAATAACTTAAAGAGATACATCTTGCCAGAAAAAAATCGCATAATTGTCAATTAAATTTGATTTTAGAGATAAAGTTAGCACTATATAATTTCATAAACAAAAATATCGGATAGAAATTATTATCCTTAGTACAAAATTTATTTAAATCCTGAACCTAATATGATAAATAATTTTCCTGACTAAATTCGGCTTCCAAAGGAAAGTTTCCCACTCTCAAACAATACTTTCTCTCTCCAGATCTGGATTTCGATTTTCTTTCTCGTTAATGTACATCTCGTTTCGTCATGCATTTTCCATACAAATGTACCAAATTTGCAGAAAAATATTTTCGCCATGGTCAATCTTTTTCCAAATTATTCGAGAAGAGATATTTCGATAAATCGATCGCATTTAATCTCAAAAAACGCTAAAAACCGTAAGACATAGCAGGATTTTTTCTCGCACTGTGAACACGCGATGATGACATAAATCTTAGTGTTCTATCGTGAACGCGTCTATCTCGTCAGAGATAAAAGGCACCTTTCTTCAAGAGGGAAGTCGAAGGACAGCGTGCAAAGTACAGCTTGCTCCAAACTTACTCGTTTCAAAAACTACATATAGCATCTTATATCATAACCAGTTTTCATATTCTAAGCCTCGACTTCAACTTTGTATTTTTTTCGCTGATCCTCGTGAAATTGATTTGAGTGTCGCATGTCACGATACTGCAAAAATTCGAGATCTCGGATTTCCATAGTGCACATATTTGCGTCTCTGCCTGGGAAATAGCGTTCCTAAATCGGACGTGATTATGCGACATTCAAGATACGATTATATTTCTCTATCTGTTACAATTAATGATTCGCACGAAAAACGACTATTGTTAATTTTAATAATTTTTCAAAAGTGGAAGAAAATATTCTACCATGATTAATTGAAAGATTAAAATAATATTTAATTAGGATTGAATACTCTACCATGTTTTTGGAAACTGGGCGAATTTTTCTTGTACTGTAATTCAGGAAATATATATTATAAAAAGTGTATCTTTTATAATACTAATTCCACGATGATGTGAGTCTTTTCTCTAGTTATTAAAACTCGTTATTGCTTAAAAACTCAAGAAAGGTGGGGAGATTCGTTTTTCTTTGACCATTCAACGATGATGTGAATTTTCTAGCTATTAAAACTCGTTATTATCTAAAAACCTCTAAAAAATTGGAATGATTCATTTTTCTTCGATTATTCCATGATGTTTTTAACCTAACTTCTATTAGATCGCGTTATTACTTAGGAAATAAAAAAATTCTTTTCTCCAACTATTAAAATTCGTTATTTCTTAAAAACTCCCAAAAATTAGAAAAATTCGTTTTTCTTTATCGATTCGACGAAGATATGAATTTTCTAACTATTAAAACTTATTATCTAAAAGCTCCCCAAAAATTTGAAAAATTCGTTTTTCTTTGTCCATTTCAGGAAATTACGAATCTTCTAGCTATTAAAACTCGTTATTACCTAACCCCCCCCCCCAAAATTGGAAAAATTCATTTTTCTACGCCCATTCCACGAACTTCTGAATCTCCTAACTATTAAAATGAGTTCTCACTTAAAAACTCGATAAGATTTAACAAAGATCCATTTTCCACGTCCATTCTACAAGTCCAGAGTCTTCTAACTACGAAAACTCGTTGTTACTTAAAAACTCCAAAAAATTTGAAACAATCCTTTCTCCATGATCATTCTTCAATAATGCGAGCCTTGCTTTCAACTATTACAACCCATTACTATCAAAATAGTTGAAAGAATCAATAGAAGTCGTTTTCCGTGTGTACCTTTTAATTAGAGAAGATTATTAGTACAGATGATGGAAATTAGGCAGACATTAGGACATGGTCGCGCGTGTAAGGATCAATATCATTACGCATGTAACATCATCGAATGTCACGATGACACAAATAGACTTTTTTCCACTTTTACGAAGCGGATGTTGAATTTCCGGTCTAAAAAGGACAATTTCCGAGGACTTCGCGACAAGATAAAGCAGTGCGACGAACGCCTACTATTCAAACGTTTGCCGAGTAAATTCTCAAATAAGGCACAATTCCTCGTTATTATAAAAACGATCGAGTGATTTTATTTGTTTAATTATTGCGACGAATTCCACTCGACAAAGCGACTTCCGCGTTCGCGATCTTAATTAGATAATTAACGACGTCTTCCGTGTGAGGAAGTTAATAGCCAGTTAATAGGAAGTTCCAACGATTGAGTATCTTTTGCAAAGCGTTTCGATGCTACAGCAAGATTTAATGTCTTTCAAATTGCATCCAATTGTACATTTCTGTTATAGATTATATTTATATGTCAACGGAAAGTGTTACGATTCTGTCATTTATTCGCTGTCTATACCGTGGAATTTCATATAAAATGTAAATTTATTCAAATTTGAAACGATTCGAAGTAGTTAAAGTCGAGTGGGAACAAATTTAACAAAATTATTTGAATTTTGAAAAGTCGAATGATTAATTCATAATTATGATAGTGTACACGGGAAACTAGCTGAATAATTTATAACGTATGATAAATATTTTACACACATGTTTCGAGTCTCATTTGGAAATCATTTGGATATATCCGTTATAATAATCTACGTGATATACCAATGTTAATAAATTTGAATATATTCATACGAATTAAAATCCTGTTAGAGTGATAGCTTCTAAATAATGTTTCGAAATTGTGTATTAATTATCGTGAAGTATTATGGTATCCATGTTAATTACCCAGCATTCATTGGGAAAATAAAATGACGATTGATTAAGGATATTTTAAATATCATAGAAAAGTATGGTACATTTATAATACTTGTAAATAATGTTCCAAAATAGTGTATTAATTATCATGAAAAATTATGATATCGATGTTAATTACCCAACGTTTATTTACTGAGAAAATAAAATGATCGATTAAGAATATTTTAAATACTATAGAGAATACTCATTTATAATACTTATTTATAATACACATTTGTAACACTCATAAATGCATTCACATAAATGGATACTGTATAATTACACTAAAATTCTAACGA
The DNA here is from genome assembly GCF_001483705.2 of Eufriesea mexicana. Lineage (NCBI taxonomy): Eukaryota > Metazoa > Arthropoda > Insecta > Hymenoptera > Apidae > Eufriesea > Eufriesea mexicana. The sequence goes on from NW_016911049.1 coordinate 78,334, forward strand.
AAGAATTTGTCATACGCTTTTGATAAATAATTAAGAATTAAAAAAAGTATAATAACGAAGAAAAATTGCCCAAAAAAATTTTTATTTCGTTTATTCCATAATATACCACGTTTCGAAAATCAAATTTCATTTCAGGGACTTTACTTGGAATTATCGCAATTACTTCGAAATCATTTACGATTACGAATACGAAAACATCTCTAACGACATTTACGATAAAAATAACCTAAACGAGATAAAATAAAATAAAAATTTCACTCATAAATGAAATCGCGCAAAATTCCATGCCTGGAAGTTCAATTTGAAGTTATTTACAATAGCAATTTCTTTAAAAGAATTTTCGATTAAAAATACAGATACATGTCTAACGATATTTACAATTTTAATAAGCTCGAGAAGAATAAATAAAATGAAATTGTCACATCGTAGGTGCGAAAGGGTTTCCAGAGAAAATTTCATTGATTCCGTAGTTGAGAGAGAATCGAAGTAAATCGTGGAGAATTTGCAACCGATGGCGTACGACTTGAAGTTATTTTCGAAAGGGCGTGTAATCGCTACGGTTCGCGTACATATAGACGTATAAACCGTAAGGCGGTCGCTGGAGTGCACACCTGTCCGCGCAGTGCAGATACGTACCTCGACGTATCGTTCCTTTCCCTTGTTGCCAGCGTTACCTTTCCGTCCTTTCTCCGGCCGTTTTCGGGAACGTTCAAAAGAGCCCTCCAAATCGGTCGCTGGACCGGTACTGACTGCGCGCAGCGGGCAGAGGAACGACCAGTGGAGACTCTCCGTGCTCACCGCGAGCAAGCAGAGATGATCTCATCGTTTTTCTTTCTTCCGACACCCCCGTTTGATCTTTCTGCCATATGCACTGCTTCTCGTTGCTCTGGAAGCGAGTGGAAGCGAGTCCCTGCGTGACGAATTACGCAATGCTTCGGTCCATACGTAACCGAACGAATATACACGCGGCTCGAGCTTTCTTTTTCGAATAACGTTCGATGTGGACAGCACGAATTCGAGTTCTGCGTGTTCTGTGCTCCATTGCGGCTCGCGTACCTACGGCGTTCGCGCGATTCGCACCAACCGGGAGAGGTCGTTTTGCGACTACTTTCACACGTGTTTGTTCAACGATATCGCGTTTATTCGTTGACGATCTTAACGTGATACGATGTTTATGATGTATATTATATTGTTATATTTAGCATTGAATGATTGAGGTTTGACGTAGCGTGCATTGTATTGTGTAATGTATACTAGTTTTGTATTGAAGAATTGCATCCAAGTGTAATATCGAATTGTTAATATTTAATATAATCGAGATATTGTATTTGGAATTTAATATTTTTGGAATATATTTTGAATTTATTATAGTCGAAATATTATATTTCGAATTTAATATAATCGAAATATTAATATTTGTTATTTCAAATTTATTATAGGCAAAATATTATATTTCGAATTTAGTATAATCGAAATATTATATTTGGATTTTAATATTTTTGGAATATTATATTTGGAATTTTATATATTCGAAATATTGATATTTAATGTTTCGAATTTATTATATCCAAAATATTAATATTAATATTTGATATTAAATAATACATATAATAATTTCATATCAAAGTACTGAATATCGCAATTTCTACTTTACAATACCGAATTATTAATATTTAATTATTAATATTTGTTATTCGATATAATTTATATAATACTGTTACATGTAAAGTATTCGATATCGCGATTTCTATTGTACAATATCGAATTATTAATATCCAATTATTATATATACAATAATATATATATTTTATAATATAATATATATAGTACTATATTAAAATATTCGATATCGCAATTTCCATTCTATAATATCGAATTATCGTGTGGCACTGTACTATAGTAATATACATAATAGTCGTGTGACATTATCGTACATGCATTTCAGATATGCCAAGGAAATAGGGAAGTATAAAAAGTTTGTAATTTCGAGTAACAGTGATTCTAACGAAATGACATGTTTTAAATGACATTAGAGACCTATGTATTTAATTGAATATTCATGGCTATGAATACTTCATAAACAAAGTTCGATCGTTTATTTACAGAGTTTTATTTACCAAAAATACACAATATCCAAAATGCAACTTGAGTGTTTTTTCTTTTTCTTTCAGATTATACGAGATACAAAACGCTCGATTTTATTTTAATGGGCAGGAATATCTTGTAATCTTATTTTAACCCCCTTTCTACACTCATCTTCCTTTTCTTTCTTTCTTTCTTTCGTTGCAATAATTATTACAAAGTATGAAATATTTATAAATTGCCACTCAGTTTACGAAAATTTATTTTAAACTTCGAATTAAACTATTCGATATAAAGAAAACACAGATACAAAAATACCAAGCATTTAGTAAATCATAGTAAACGAAATTAAACAATTACAACACTGTATATAATAAAGCGATTATTAAAAATATTTACACTTCATACTAATTCTTAAATTCGACTTCAAACGGTTCGGACGAATGATTTGCAAAAAAAAATAAAAAAAGAAAAAATAATAAAAAAAAGAATTACGGAAAATTTTTTCAAATTTTCAAATCACATTATGCAAATTACAAGATAAAAATTTACGAGGTAGATACATTGTAATTCCATATAAAAATTGGGCTTGATTCAACGTGACTATCGTACAAATTATAGAATAATGATAGAGTCGTTGAACCATGTCAGACAATTTAGAAATTGTGACAATTTACCAAAATGGTAAGAGAATAAGCGAAATGGCACAGACAAGTGTTCTCCCAACATTAACACATTTACTTTCCGTGAGTGATATTGTAATCATACTTGTAATATCAACCAATATGCTCACTTTTTATCTCTCGTTGATTATGTTAACTACTTAGCCGGTATTTCGAGATATCGACTTATTAGTATCGAGTTTTGGAAAGAATAAAAATACCTTACAATAAGAACATCACATTGAATTATGCGTTTTGCATTTAACAAACTTTCCTTACAATCTATCATCGTGTAGATTCGTTCTTATAATCCCGTTGGACTTGTGTTATAATTGCAAAATAATTAGCTTAAAACTAAGGTATAATACGAGACTGGCCGTAATTCGAATTAGCCTTTATAAAACGCTTCGCTGAATATTATGTACATAAAATTCGAATTTCGTACGCCCATTTTTCTAATCTACCGAACGATATCAATTTGTTAAATATATTCCATCTGATTGCGTATACGGCAACGTGTTTGATTGGCTGAAACTTTGTACCATGTTATAATCTATGCTACGAATGATATCGTGAAACATAACTTTTTCTTCACTAATTCGTACACGTGTGTATATGTGTGTATTTGCATGCCCGTTACGTACTGTCGCAGTTTCATGTTCGAAGTAACCAGGTCACTGTTATGAGGAAATATTTCAACTGATTACAAATAAACGTCCACTGCGTTTCATGTTCGTTCAAGAATGAGAGTAAATCAATTTAATTCTTTAATTGGGATAACAGAACATACACCGCAAGACACATAACGGAACTATAAATATAAGAACATTTATACGTTTGCACAAAATAAAATACTTTATATACATTCGACGGGAAACGACGAGATAACGTAGCATGATGGAAATAAAATTAGACAGGGAGAAATTATAAATTATAATTACGATTGTTTCATACAGAATTCTAAGGTATCGGTTTCTTTCGTTTGCACGCATTTACTCGAGTTACTCCGACCATAACAAAATGCTGTTTCTCGTGTTTACCTTTTCTGTATACATTTAAACAAGTTTCTCCGTTTATATATGTATATATATATATATGTATGCGTATATATATGTATATATACATATGTGGAAACAAAGAAGCGGAAATACTGCCCCTTTTAATTTCTGCTTCTTGCGTTAGTTTATCGACAAAACGTTAAACGTAAAAAGAATATTTACTGATAAAACTTCACTATTAACAAGATAAAGAATATTTTACTTTAAATAAACGCGCCAGACTTATGTAAATAAATTAAAATACCGTTCTAAACAATTGTAGATAATAACATTTATTAAACGTTATTACTATAGGTAATCATTCTTAAACTTATACACGCATAATGTTTTCACTTAAGTATGCAGTTCAAGTGTTCCATTGAAAAACTTCAAAGAAATGGTGAAATATTTCGATAAATAAAGAGATACTAACAGGAGTTGGTAGTAAGGTAGGTATATTATACTAAATGCAAAAAGTTACAATACATTTGATGTTTTGTTTTTTTTTCATTTTCCTTTAACATTATTTCTTTTTTTTTTTTTCTGTCGTAGTAACGTTGACCATGGTTGTACACACAAACTGGCCTGGCAGACCGAAATAAAAATGTATACTACAAAAATTCACAACTTATTATTCGCCATCCTCTAGTTATTATATTGTTATAATTATTTGTGTTTCTTCATATTCCTTTCTTCGTTCATTATATTTATCTTCTTTTTTTTTAATTATTATTATTATTAATTATTAATATTATTATTAATAGTCACTTAAAAACGAAAACATTCACACTAAAAATTTGCAGAGCTTTCGTTCAGGTATAAAGAGGCGATCTCGCGTACGCTTGTGGCTTTTGAACACTTTTTTTTCAATGCAGTTACACGAGAGATGCACACTGATATGTACCTACCGGTACAAATGAACTTACCTAAAGACTGTATATACATATTGAAAATTTAAATAAAAGTAAAGATCAAAGTGTTACATCCTACTACTTGTCGAGTCTCGAGAAGAAGCTCGTTAAAATACCTAGCCGTAAAAATTCGCCATCGTCTCGATACGATGATTCATTGAGGACAAACTAAATGATCGATTCGATGCATGGGATTAGCTGCGTCATTGTTTCGATATATATAAAATTTTATATATTATTTGTACAATTGAAAGTATCACCGTACGAAGGTAGAAGGCATATCGGTATTTTAAGTCGGTGTTCGAAATTAAAATAACTCTCTATTTTACAATGATCATTTTCGATGATAAAATTTCTCTAGAGATGACTGGACAATCCTTAATTACGAGCATGCTTCGCAAATATTCTAATTATTCGACGTAACGAACAATACAGCCAACTAATTACGCGAAATTACCTCTTTACCCATGACCGGGACAGAGCAGCGTCATCGTGACACGATATATAAAGCAATGTTTTACAAACATCGAATTTTTGTCGTACGAAAATCGTTTCATCGTTCGTTTCACCAATCGTTTGTGATGCTCTACTTAAACTAAAATTATGTATACCTTTACGAGAAGGTATGCTATATATCGGAGATAGTAGAACGAACATGTCGATCGGCGATGATTCTGCTACATCCCGGACATAGCAATTGTAACGCATTCGATTACAAACTATTGCGGATGTTTAATGTAGACTACGTAACAATTTAATGGATCAATAAGAAACGTAAATAATTACTTTTCACATGTTCTCAGCCTTAATATCGTAGCATTTTGTGGTTTAGTCGCCGTGCACTTTGTAATTTTTTAACCAAATTCCGAGTATCAGTTAATTTATCACCATCAGCATATTGTTGTCACCTCTGTATTTTCAGCACTACTAAAAAACAGACAAAATTCTGCTAGTTCCTTTGTATTTTGTATCTGTGCACTTGAGAGGGCGAGGTGTACACGTACGAGATGGCACATAAATTACTATATGCGCTACCACTGTTACATCGCAACGATGGTAGTTATGTTTTCTTGTTACTTTTTGTCTTGCACTCGCGATTCTTCTATATTGTTTCAATGTTGGCTTAAAAATTTTGTTCCGATTATTCGATGACTTTCAAACGTGATGAGAATTTAGAGAAAAAAAAGAAAAAAAAAAAAAAAAG
>NW_016911049.1:84304-84603 GCF_001483705.2 Eufriesea mexicana
TATACATATATATATACATATATATATACATATATATATACATATATATATATATACACACACATATATATACATACACACACACACACATATAAAAAAAAAAGAAATATGACAAATAGGCCAGAAAAAATATATCGCCCTGTCTCTAATAATCGCAGGACTCATCTTGCGAACTGTTACTAGAAATTTGAAAATATTTCTGATGCTTTTTTTTCTTCTGATAAGCACATAACTCTCACTCTCTTTCACTCTCTCCCTCCCTCCCTCCCTCCCTCCCTCTCACTCTCTCTCTCTCTCTC
>NW_016911049.1:84614-95279 GCF_001483705.2 Eufriesea mexicana
CTCTCTCTCTCTCTCTCTCTCTCCTGTTTCATTTGTCCTAGCACCTTTATACGGACACGTGTCGAAAATACAGATAGGAAAATACTATCTACACATTAGGGTACTTATGAAGATACAGGAATGAAAATATTCCTCAATTCCATTCGGTGATATAGAATAAGTGCACGTGCTGAATTTACCTTTCCCATATAAAGGATAAGATTAGATCGACAATCTAATTTGACTAAATCGCTGTTATAACTTCATGCGAATAAAACTATTCGTCCATATGCGACAATGATGGACTGAGAAACATTTAAAAGTGTATCTTAGTGCCAGAAAACTAACATGATTTTTAGAAATGAATTATTTATGCCTATTTCAATCTAATTATTGATATGGAAGTATAATATCGAAGAAAAGAGCCAGGTGAAAGAAGTATATTATATCTTCATATAAATATTTATCACTCCTGATCGAACTTTGAAAAATTGCTATATACGTATGTATAATAATTACAAGAATAACACTAGTTACGTTAGTAAGCGGGGAAATTTTTTTGTTTTTTATCAATATACATCGTTAATTTTCCGACAACTTTCTGTAATTACGACGTTTTGCACAAAGTTAAGCTAAAATTTTGTGTTGTTATAACGGTACTAGGTTTCTCTATTTTAGCAGCGCACTGCGAGTTCTGCGATCACCAGAGACTATTAAGCTCGTTCACGTATTATACGATAATCGATTCAACTCAACCATCGAATTTCAATTTTGAATTATCATTGTCCTTCATTATATGACCTAAAAAAAGAAAAAGATAAAAAAAAGGAACAAGAGATCGATAAAAGAAGAAGAGTAAATAAGAAAGAAGCCAAGATCAACGTAAGAAGAAAAAGCAGGAGCCTAACACGCAAAGATGTATAAGTAATAGAAAAAGAAAGTCGAACAAAAATCAGCAGATTGGAACAAAATAGAGCATAAGCGACACGCGGATGAATTAGGAAACGGCGAGACCAGCTGCAGTCTAAGGGTACTCAGCCCCACTATCAATCGATACCGGTCGATTGATAGTTGGCCATGTTTTATGAAAAAAATCGACTGTGTCTTTTGTATGCGACCACAGAACAGCCGCAGTTCTCTACTCGTTAACCAACACCGACCAACTACCACCTATAAACATTATTGCCGACTTTCTACATGTAGGTGGAACGTTTCATCGGCAGTCAATGAATTAACTCGAGAGCATATGAAATGTACGACGATATTCCATAGTTAAAACGATTCGTATCCTCTCGTTTTAATTTCGTTTAGTTTGGCTCGTGACTTATGTATACGATAGCGGAATTCGCACCGCTTGTATCTCCTTAATGCGATTGGCAAACGGAGAAAACTAAAAGAGCGACGTATGACTTTCGTGATATTCATCCAAAAGAAAACAAAAGGTACGTTACCGAACCCTAGTTCGACATATATCTGTATGTGTATGTATGATGTATATTTCTAACACTGTCTCTTGTCTTTATATGCCGCACACGTGTTCCGATGGCTTTTTCTTGTCCCTTGGTTCGAGTTTTCTTCTGCACTCTATCACAAAAATTGGCAACAATTTTGTTTCTTGGATGTTTTGCTTCTAAGAAACGTGGGTTATGTATCAGGGGATAAAAACACACCCATATTTCTAAAGAGGATATCACGCGTCGCTCTGTTATATGTATATTATGCAAGTGGATGCAGTTTTGTTTTCATCGTAGAGTCTTGTAAATTGCCTGACGTCGATGTATGAAGGACGAACTCGTAGTATTTACTTCATCAAATATCCAACAAACTCAGTTGAACGTTCAATGAATTATTTTACTAAATCATTATTCCTTATTCACGAACACGACGAACTTAGCTTAAATGCGATAACCCGATTACTCTACTCGAGTTCGTGTTCCATACAATTTGAGCTACGTCATCTATAGTTGTTGCTTGACAAACGATGCAAGCGATGTTTAAGCGTAAAAGGATAGCGCCTTTAATCACGTTGTGTGGCATACGAAATAGTCCTGGATTTTGAGTTTAGAAATGAGGATGGTAGTTATATACCGATGACTTGTTCACGGAGAAAAAAACTGGGAAGTGCCTTTAACGTTGTTTGAAATATTAACGGCGATTTTGGTAACTTAGGTTGCTTGGATTACCAGACTGTCGCATTCCACCACCACCCCTTGTACCATCACCACCTCGGGAAAATCCACCGCGACCACCTCTCGTACCATGCTGACCACCTCTCATCATGCCTCCAGGTCCGCCTGTAAAACAAAAAAATATAACTAAAAAATTATAATCATTTTTTAACTACGATACGATATATGGTACGAAAAGTATTAAATAACTATTATATTTTTACTTTAACATTAAAGAATCAAATTTACTACATTGTTTATGTAAATGCCATTGATATAAAAGTATTACACACCTGGACCTCGTTGTTGTTGTTGTTGCTGTTGTCCTCCCATTGTCCTCATGTTACCGTCGTTAGAATTCAACCGACCACCACTGCCTTCCATCGTTCTAGGCTTTATTTTCTTCTCTTCCACATTTAATTTTTGTCCATTTTCAGCAGGATAATAGATCGGCTAAAATTAACAATAGAAAATGAATCGTTTTATTCATTAAAACAGATGTCTTATAGACATAAAACTAACCAAGTTCTGTAACACTTTGCTAACAACTTGTTGATCTTCAAAAGTGATGAATCCATAGTTAGGCACTTTCCCCGTGTTATTTCCTTGTGGCCCCTTGCACCTATCGTTTGATTTACTGTGTATACGCAACTCTACTACCCTACCATAAGATTCAAACACTTGACGTAAATCATCTTCCGATGCATTGTGCGGTAGATTTCCAAGAAACAGTTGGTGAGCATCACTATATTGACTTTGCCTTGTACCACGACGATCGCCATCTAAAGAATTCATTATTTTGTAATATTGCTAATATTACTGGTGTAATATAAAACGTAAAAAATGTACATATCTCGATAGCTAATCTTTATTAATACCTCTCAATAAATGTCTTTACCTCGTTGTACTGCTCCTCCTCTTGGAGCTCTTTGCTGTTGATGTTGCTGTTGCTGTGGCTGCTGATTTCCAACTCTATGAGCCTGTTGCTGTGGAGTAGAAACACTAGTTGATGTAGAAAGTGCAGGTCCACTACTAGTTGGATGTAACGGTGATCTATCGTCTAAACGCAAGTTTGTCATTGGAGGCTGAGAACAAATGTTATATTTATATTTATACATAGTTAATATCCGATTTACGTAAATTACAAAATAAACAAAAGGCTGATAAAAAAAAAAAAAAAAGAAAAAAAAAAGAAACAACTATAGTTATAATATATACATATATACCGGTGACATAGACAATTTGGGAGCTTGAGGACTAGTAGCGCCAGTAGTAGTGGGGAACGATTTCACAAGATTAGCGTATGTCTTCGGTCCACTACTGGTCACATTTGTATTTGTCACTTGATGTTCTGGTTCGGATTCTTGTACAGAAGCGGTAAATGTTTCAGTCTCGGGTTGTTCACGAGTCTCACTTGTTTGAACCTGAGGTTCACTTTCTGTTTGTTGTTGTTGCTCAACTGTGGTATCCAATTCCGTTTCTTGTACAAATTGTGTTTGTGATGTGGGTTCAGTTACATATTGGTGCTGCTGTGCAGGTGGTGGAGGTGGTTGTTGCTGCTGTTGTGTAGATGGCGGTTGTTGGTTGATTAGTGGTGTTTCTTCGTGAACTGATCCATTTAGAACTTGTTGCATTACAGGATGTACCTAAAATTAACAAAATGTATGTACAATAATGTATTATTCAAATATTTAATTTACTATATCAAACTAACATGAGTCTGTTGTGGTGGTGGAGCATAATACATTTGTTGCTGTTGTTGAAGTACGGGTTGTTGTGCAGGAATAAGCGGTGGCTGTGCTTGAGGTTCGGTAGATGCAGCTGGTGTTGAAAGTTGTTGTCCTCGATTTTGATGTTCATCTTCTTCTGGTTCAGAACGTCCTCCCTCTTCTCCTTCCCTCTCTCCAGACTCACCAACACCTCCCTCTACACCACCTACATCTGCTTCTTCCTCATCAGGAAAGATCAAGTCTTGGTAACGGAATATGTCATTATGTACATAATATGTTTTTGGTGCTTGTATGGCCAACACAAATGTTTGTGTAAAACGGCGCATTGGCTGTCCAGCATTAGATAGTTCCCCAGATACCTGAAAATTATTCAATTAATAGGAATAAATTAAATATGTGTTTCATAATTTTCAGCATTAAGTGTTAAGTAATATCTTCAATGAATACAATGTAAGGTATTTATAGTATAATTCAATTTTTTTATAATTATTATTAATAATATGACATACTTGCACAACAACACCATTTTCAAGAGTAAGCTGTGAATCCACTTGACTTATTTTGGCATGACAATCACGAAAGTTTAATTGTTGTATTTTTTGATGTATTTGTTTTTGGCCAATTGCAGGAGTTGATTCTCTATTTGAATCTAATCCTCCATGCACAAAGGAAGAATGTTGATTATAGAATCTAAAATAACATTTAAAACATAAAAATATCAAAATATATTTTTACTTTTCAATGTAATAAGAGTATACTTAATAATAAAAGAATATTTAATTACCTATGAAGATGTGCTGGAGCTTGATTAAGCAAAGTATAATATTGTCGGACAAATTCACGACCGACATTTTGTGGAGAAGGGGATGCCTCCATGACCATTTTCTTATTCCTAACGTCTAAAATAGTACTTTGCTTAAACAGCAATCGAAAGTTTATGCAGTAATTGTAAAAATTAGAAGTTTAGATGTCTGTAACAGAAAAAGATACTTAAAATGTTTACAGATATATCACATTGTTTATTTATCTATATCTTTATCATAATATATAATAAGTCAAAAATAACTCTTTAAAACAGTCATAGCAATTGGTTTAAAAGAAGAAGTGTTTAAATTAAATATACATATATATTATAAAAAGGTATAAAATATACTGCATTAATGTTTACATATTAAATAATTTATTATACTTATATATATATATATATATATATATATTTATATGATATGTAAAATCAACATAGGAATTAAATACCAGAAAGAAATGTACAATTTGATGAGATAAAAATTATAGATATGCACATCAATCAAAGTGGCTATCTATGGATATCACATGAGAGTGATGTGCTTGAAATTAAAATGGTCTTATACTAAACTTTTTTCTTCTAAAACAACTAACCCATTATAGAAACTATGATATTTTATAAAAATCGCTTCATAGTATTATATACAATTTATGTGTAAGTAATAAACACAATAATCTTAAAACTTGAAACATATACGTATTAAAATATTGTATAATTTTTGTAATTTTTCTATTAAATTATAATAAGACGCAAGTAAAATCATGTTTCGAAAGAACATGTGCTCGCGCAGGTATAAAGATTACAAGAATTTTTGTTGCAAAGTAATTGCTTGAAAACAAAAAACTGTAGATCATCTCGCAACTCGTGTGCTGTGCAAAGAGCGAGGTCGAGGGCAAAGGGGCCGCCCGGTTGCATGAGCAAGCATGGCGATTTTTCTTGAGTTGAAAAATGGTAACGCTAAGTCCCTCAGCGTAAAATTTTAGCGAAATGTTTTCATAAATAACATTTAAAACGAGTATCGAAACGTTCAATAATTTTAACGATAATTTACAGATAACAAATATAGTTAATTCATTAACGATGAACCGCACTCTTCACAGTTTCATATCATGCTCGCCTTCCTGGTTCGTTCTGAAGTCTTTCCTGTGAGAAGTCGAATGAAAGAACATCGGCAAAGCCGATCTTATGGCGTTGTACACTCACCCGATGGAATCACTTATGCGCGACACAACTCACTGCTTTTCCCGGCAAAACGAAATGCTGCGACGAAAACAGAAAGCTGGCACGAGCAACAACAGTTCACAATAATGTTAATTATAAAAACAGTTCAATGTATGAGTCCTCCAAGCACCTTGATGTCAGCACATGCAGCGGAACCTGCACAGAAGCACCGGTCGTATAAAGATAAACGACTCTCTTACAGAAGCCGAGTCTTTACCCAAGCTATGCGGATTTTACAGGAACTACATCATCAATCGAACAAATTCCAGAAGGGCATTTCCTTGCACTTTACTATGTCGCTGATTGGCTATTTTATTTCTAATATGGAAAATCAGCCAATTATAAGATAGTTTAAGCAGAAAAATTCGGTTGGACAACAAATGTGTGACTCGTCCAATAACAGGTGTCATTCTGCTATAACTTATGCATTATTGGATAAATTGTCAAATGACGTACTTTAGAACTGTAGCTTAATACCTTCATATACTGCATAATACACAAATAGTTTTGCATAAATTAGTTATGATAATTATTTGATTATAAATATGAAATAAATGCCATAAAAATATAAAATGATAATCATCTAATGTACAAATATTTTACATTGCAATAATAAATATTACTTTGAGTTCATACTATACTTTTACGTACATGTGTATACATATGCATATGTATATTATCTTCATCGTTATCATTATTATTATTATTACTATTATTATTAGTATTAATATTATTATATTTGTATATGCCTTTGATGTTAGTATGATACAATGAAAATAATAATTATTAATATAATTGTAATAAAAAATGTAATTTTGTTTTATTATATACACGTAAAATATTTAAATCCTAACCTATGAATGACCATTAAAAGATATTAAATTTATTCTATATTGATTATATATTTTTTAATTTCTCCTATATTTGTTTTTTTCTTTTATTTATATCAAATGTTTAATATATTAAATATATTAAACATATATTAAACATTTGATATTAATATTTATTAAAAATGATAAAGAAAAACGATCTCAATATCATGTGTAAATTAAACAAAAGCACAACACAATTTGTTAAATACGTAAAAATATTGTTAGAGATAAATTCAAACATTATTTACTTATCTAAGTATTAATTCAAGAAGTTGAAAACTACGTGAATAACAAATTATTATCGAACTTGTTTCATTAGCATACGAAAAAAAAAATGAACAAAATACAAACAAAAAGAAAAGATGTTTTTAAATCCAGAATAAATAAAATTAAAGGTCACATATAATTCTTTACAAATAACACTTTGTAAGAGTAAGAATTCTTAATACTTACAATAATTTACATTATCTAGTTTCACATTTTGAACAATTTCGTACTATTATTATATTTTATAATATTCAAAATTTGATTCTTAAGGTTTATTGATAATGAAATAAAGCAATAGAATACATAATATATTTAATTATATAAAGTACACAAAAGGAAAAGCTTTCAAAAAATTTACATACCAAAGAATCTTTACAAAGAAGCAAAATAAATCTACATTTTGCTATGAAATACTACGATGAATATTTATGCAGTAGTAAATTTTCAAATTTTTCTTACTAGACAAAGAACATCGTAATAAAACTTTTAAACTAAAAGAAAATATTGTTTTTTTCTCAAATTCAACACTGTTATATGTCATAAAAGTATTACATTAAAAAAAAATTAGACAAAAAATAATGTTGCCTTTTTTTAATTTTACGGTTTAAAATGAAATGTACAAAATGCATTCTTAATAATATAACAAATTTTAATTACATACTATTGTATAAAGTCTAGTATCTGATATTAAACTGTAGAAAATAAGTAATCTATATTTGGACTAAATTTTTCACTAATTAAAAAGTGTGCATTTTAATCTATTAAATTTTATGAATAATTTTTTACGTATCATATTTATGAAACGAGATTTCTCTGCATACTAGATAGTATTAAAAAAATGTGAAAAAGAATTTCTACCTTGATATATATAAAATGAGGAATCTAATACGTTCATTTACACACTGTTGCGAAATATTTTGATTGTTACATAAATCAAAGAATTTTTTATCGATCTTAATTTAGAGTAGAATTTTTTCAAAGGCAATGTTATATTGTAGTACGTCTGCAAAATAATAACGTTCTATGCTGACATGAATATAAGCGCAGCATAATAATGATTGCAAATGTATAAATGGTTAAGTCGACGGTATGCTTCACGACAGGATATTGTAACGTAATATTTTTGTGCAAATGGGAAAGCAAAAGATGATAGGAAATAATTTAACGAAGATTTAGTGTCAGTCTTATTTAAATCTAATGTATAGATGTTTATCACTATATTTTAAAGAAATATTGTGTACATATCATTCTCCAAAAATTAAATTATTAGGGTCGGTTAACACAAATACAAACATACGCGATATATATTATGTACACAAAATGAATTTATTTTATCCTATTTTTCTTACCAATAAGGAAGCAATAATCTTTTTACCTCATTTCATACCTCACACAATCATTATAAACAACTCGGTACTTTTCATTTTTGTCTTATCGTAGCCGTGTAAAAAGTACATTGTCTGCTTACTCTTCTATAGTGGGTTTCCTCTTATTAAGTTTAGTTTTTATAGACACATTAAAATAATCTTATTGTTAAAAATAGGGACGTAGTTATTTCTCAATAGTCCCAAGCGGTGAATGAGAAACTTGATTCTTCCTAATATATCTGGTATTTAACCTTTTGAGTGGCGAAGAGCTTCATCACGCTTCTCCATGCATATGCGAAAAGTGCCAGAATCGCTACCATGTTCGTCTCAAAACAATTACAATAAAGTGGAAAAACAAAATTTTTTTTGAGATACTGAAATAATTTCATTAACTGGTACAATTATATCGTCTTATACGGCAAAATTTACCAAAAACAATAGTGCATTATATATTGTAGAAATGTAATCTAAGAAACATAGAGAACAAGGGACACAAAAACCTAAACCGAAAATTGTGGTAGATTATAACGAATCCATGGGAGACGTAGATGATGTACTCGTATCTTGATGAAAGAAGAATGTTAGAAAAAAAGTTGTATTCAACATTTTTGGGAAGATGGTTTTGAACTCGTATATTATATACGAAAAAAATGCTGCCGGAAAAAAATGTAGTGTTTGTAATTCACTTCTTCCATTATAATTTTGCTAGAAATGGAATGATTAAAAGGAAAGAGATTACAAGTACAACTTCCCGATGATTCTGAAATCAGAAGCCATGGATTAGAGAAACTGCCAGGTTGTAATATAAGACGATGTGCTGTGTGCAGCAATAAAGATGGTAGTTTGGTACAAAGATCTAACCTTATATGCTTAACTGCAAGAAAGGACTTCACGGATTGTACGTGAGTAAACATAAATGTTCCTGAAAATGATCTCTAATTTTTTTTTATTTTGCTAATTATGAATTGTGTTATATATATTATAAAAACAATTAATTAAATATGAATATAAATATCGCAATTGATTCATAAAGTCTGTTCTCATTTTATTTTTAAATATTTTTTTCAGAATGATCTATCCATTTCTGCAGGGTTTGAAACATTTTTTATTTTATGGTCAAAAAATTTTATCTAATATGTTATAAATACTATGTAAAAATTTCTAAAGGAATACTTCAAAATTGACTTTGATACAAAGTATTTCCCGCACCACTGCAAAAACGCATAAAAACCGCTGGCTTTTTTCACATATGTATGGAAAAAAATCTCTGGCACTCAAAGGGTTAAATTATTTCCTATCATCTTTTGCTTTCCCATTTGCACAAAATTATTACGTTACAATATTCTATAGTAAAGCATACCGTCAACTTAACCATTTATACGTTTATAATCATTACTATGCTGCGTTTATATTCATGTCAGCATATAACGTTATTATTTTGCAAACGTACTAGAATACGACATTGCTTTACGTTGAACCACGTAACGTATCAACGGTAAAAAAATTAATGATAAATAAGATGAAATGAGAAAGAGACCAATGAGAAATATGAAGTATTTTTCACTTTGTACAAAAGGGTAAACAAGAGATGGAAGAAAGCATTGTGTACCTATATGTATATATATATAATATATATATATGTATATATGTTTGCTTTTGTTGTTTCGATAATACAGATGTATTGCTAGACGCAAAAATGTGAAGCTATTACAGTTTTTGTCGTGACTCCTGATGATTCATTTTATTTTGCGGCAGTAGTCTGCGTTGTTGAAAATCTTGCTGAAAGTGGCGTGGTTTAATGGAATGATGATTTAACGAGTTATGAGATTTGTTGTAGGACAGGAAACCTGAAATGAAGAATAAATATTCAAATATATTATTACTATATTACTTGTGTGCAATATCTATATTATATATATATATTTTTAATGTTTTTAATAAATAACCACATGAAATTATTGGTTATGCTTAACGTAAATGACATTGGATAAGGAAGAGAAAGGTTGTTGAGATTGAAATTATAGATGTCAGGAAGCTATGATGACTCACCAGCGGTTACAATGCGAATTGCATTGCGGTCGCAATGAATGATTTCCATTAATAGGGTTGGTGCCTTTGGTTCTGACGACCACCTCCCCCCCTCTGCTTTCCGCCGTAGCCTGAGCCTCCTGAAACAATATCCACGATGTACGTTAGTTCAACAACTTGGATATACCCCCCACTTTCTTCTTCCCGTCGTTTTTTCTTTCTTTCTTT
>NW_016911049.1:95290-110037 GCF_001483705.2 Eufriesea mexicana
TTTTTTTTTTTTTTTTTTTGTGAAGAAATTAGAAAAAGACTAATCACAAAACGATTTACTTATAGAAATTACCGCACGCACACTTCTATTAATAACAGAATAAAGTACGAAACAATATATAGATAAAGATACAGACTAACGTAATGGATATAAAACTACGAAGAATCTACATAGAGGCTACAGGCTAAGGTAGTAAGCTGCAAGGCTGCGTTCTGATTCATACTCTCCTTTTCTCCTTACACATTTCTGGGATCTGCATATGCTGAAATACTGAAATCTCCATATTGTTGTACTGTGTACATATTTAAAAAAATTTCAAATTACTTAAATAATTTACAATTATTTTACTAAAGCTTTATTTTAAACTTATATTAATAGTTCTTATATACTATTACCAAAATATAATTTGATATATAAATAATTTCATAATAATTCAAGCTATTTTTACTAAATAACCAGAAATGTTTAAGGTTAAGGATATGAAAAATGAAATAAAGATGAAATGTGGGTTTAGTACCAGCATGAAAAATAATTTCAATTATTCATTATTCTTTACTTTGATATACACCATATTGCACGTATAAAATTTTGTAACAAACAAACAAACATGCTTACATAAAAATTATAAAATTATCTTAATATAAAAATATGATTATAATTTTTTTGAACTAAAAATTGTAGTTCAATCAGAAATGATATTAAAACATTTAGGTATCTATGTATGAAAATTAAAACTGAAGTGCAAAATACTTTTTTTTGTTAAACAACAGACTAGCATATATCAATCACGTTAAGTAAAATAAATTATGAACAATGTATATATTAATACATTATTCACAAACCATTTTCCTTCTTTCTAAAACTATAATATCAGTACTTTTAATTTCATTTGTTAATATAAATTAAGAATTCTTTAAGTATTTTAATATATATTAACATTTTTTACTTATTTAACAAATTTGTGATTCGAACTATTGTTAAACGATTATGAGATACTATTAAGAAAATGTATATGAAAGAAAATAGGACATTAAATAAATTGTCGATTAATATTTGTTTTATATAGTCTTCAAAAAATGGTTAAAAAAAGTAGAGCAAGTAGATATACTCCATAAATTATGAAATAATAGATTTAAAAAAAAGTTCTATACTAAAAGTATGTAACGAAAGTGGAGCATTTACGTACAAATTAGACAAAAACGAGTATCTATGTACTTAATAATACATATCCGTAACCGCTGAAAATTCATTATTCTTATTAGTATTGTAACTATAAAGGTAATCAAATATCAATTCCATATGCTCACACGTACATGTACACACATACTTAGAGAAAATAAGGGGAAATGATGATGAAGGATGAACAAACAAAAATAGGAGACAAAGTAATGGCCGATGAAAAATAATTGATGAAGTGAATGTGAATTTAGAAATTGGGCATCTGCTAATAAAGTAAGACACGTTCAGGGAAATACAAAACAATAGAGAAGGAACGCTAATGCGTACCTTTACCGCGTGCACCACCGCGCCCACCACTGTAGCCACCATCGTAACTACCACCGCCATAGCCATAGCCGTCTGCGTTTCATGGAACACACGGTATAAGAGACAAATGGGGTCAGTATTAACATGGACCGGCAACTATGTTTTTATATTATAATATATCTATGATAACAATAAAAATTAAATCGCTGGTACACAAACATATGTTTAATACGATTATATAAAAAAAATCTTATTAAGTTTAAACTTTAACATTAAATATTTCTTGAAAATATATAGTTCAAAATATTATATTAAATCTGCATATTATATGAATTTCTTTAAAACAGTATCTAATAATATTAAGAGATAAACTTATCTTCCAAAGGGTTCATTGTTTGCACATTTAATATATAACACAAGTGCAGAGGCTGTTCATAAACTTATGTATCGAAAAATACTACAATTGATTTTATTATACCGCCAACATAAAGTGGCATGCACTTAAACTTTTTTTAAATTAACGATGAAAAAGTTTAGTGTAATAATTCATAATTATTTGCCACAGTCCCAGGAAAAAAGTGTGTGCAGGGTCGAACACGCAAATAGATAAATGTAAACTCGATTTAAACTTGCTATTGTGTTTTTTAAAATTAATTTTTATTTAGTATACGCAACAAGAAATAATTTTGCAACTAGTTTATAGTATAAAAAATATTTCATTTAAAATGATTTTGTTCGTATCCTTTTAAAAATAAGTAAAAAAATCATGCTAAAAACAATAAAACACAATTAACAAAATAAATCAAACACAATTACTGCAAGTATTGGTAACTCATTATTGTTGAGGAGTGTATTAGTTTTTTTTATGAATGAAGTGGTTATGTGAAACGTGGAAGTATGTGAAAGCATGCATATTAGGAAACGTGACAGGACTTGAAAGCAGGAATTGGAGGTTTAATATACCATATCATACGACATTGTCCTGTATAGTTTTGCTTTAATGTTTTCCACACATTTTAGATTCACATATAATTATGTTACAGTGACTGCGTGTGCTTGAGGTCAGCGAGTCGGCAGAACTTAGAATAAAGATAAAAGATGTAAAAGAATTTACTTGTACCATGGATTCACTGACATCAATCAGTGAACGTATGAAATTAATACTTTTATGTATAGCCTCAATTTTAGTGGAACAATCTGTTTGTATTATATTAGCATTAATAAAATTATTAAAAGTAATTGAAAGAAATGGTAGTATCCCATTTAATAATTAAATATATCTGAATGTGACAAATTGAACTATATTAATTTTTTATCTACCTTCACACATTCACTGTTACATATTATATGATATGCTGATTTTTTGAATTTAATGTCGTTCATATGTATGTGTGTATATATATGTATAACAAGTTAAATATTAATAAGGCATCAAAAAATTTAACTTAGGAAGTCGTTAGAATCAATAAGTTAGTTGATCACAGCTCAAAAACAGCCAACCCTCTGGAAGTAGGGATTTACTTTTCGGATAATGTTTTTTTTTATTACAGCATATGTAATCTCCATCTTTTATTTATAAAAGAGAGAAAAAAGGTAAAAATATGTAATACATTTAAAATCAAAAAAAAACATAATCCGAATGTACTTCCTACATATCTGAGCTGCTGGTTTACTTCATTAGTTTCATATTTTATGTTAATTTATAAACATTATTTATAAACAATGTTCAATCTCAATTTATAATTAACATTCATAGAACATTTTCAATTATATTTATAATTAACCATGGAATACTAGATAAAAACAAATTTAACAATTTCAAAAATAAATATACTGCTGATCTGCCTGCAAACCAGCACTCAATTTGCAGTATTAGTCGTAAGTATAATATATCATATCAATTTTGTATCATTTAACATAATTTATAATAATAAGTTAGTATTATACTATACCGAGGCAAACAATTTAAATTTATGTAATATAAATAAAAATTTTCTATAAAATTTTACTTAAAGAAAAATTTTATAGGAGGTATGGGTAATTAAAACTTCGTGTCAGGTAATTTTGAAAACCATTTTCGAAATCTGATTGTTATTTTTAAAATTCGTCCCATATGCATATGGCTAAAACCATTTACTTCAAATATAATTGAATATAATTATTTTTTTTTATTTAAAATTTATTACTTTATTTGAACTGATATTTATTAATATTATGAAGTAGTATTTATGTACTTGTTCCAAAAAGATTGAAGTATTGTCTCTATATGAAGTTTAAGTGAATCTAAATCAAATTATATCTTAATATTTTTTCAATTCTATGTGTAATCTTTCAATTCTTAGTCAAGAATTCTAGACAGTAATATTTTATATTAAATATTTATGTTAATCAGTAAAAAACTTTATGCAATGAATTAAATATAATGGAGTAAACATGACATTTGTAATAATTAAATTACGTTTATCTGCCAAATGCATTGGGACGGTAGCAGCAGACAATTATCTGCTATTGATTATTGTAAAAAAGAGAAATTAAATTCTTCAATATAATCCTACACAGCGATAAGCGTGTGTAAGTTCTTTTAGTAATAATCAATAAAATTACCGTATCCACTGTAGTCGTAACCACCATAGCCGCCGTACCCACCGCCGTAATAATCGTAGCCTCCTCCGTATCCATCATAGCCACCGCCATAACCGCCTTGTCCGTAACCGCCGCCATATCCACCTCCATATCCTCCTTGGCCCCAGCCACCTTGACCACCGAAACCACGTCCTCTACCTCCCCTTCCGCCGCGGCCGCCTCGACCACCAGCACCGCCACGCATGCCTCCCATCCCATCTGGTTTAGGCGTTGCTTTCTTCACATCGACCTATTTAATGTATTCAAACACATCAATATCACGCCTATAGACCTAGTTCTTTTTAAAATGAAATATTTTATTTATTGATGTTGAACCTACCTCTTTGCCATTGATTGTCTGTTTAGGAGTCTTCAATAATTCGTTTACTACTTGTTCAGATTCAAAAGTAATAAAGCAGAACCCTTTTCTCTGGTTCTTTGTCTTGTCAAATGGCATTTCTACATCAACTATCTACAATAAACAATTAATTTAGTTACATATTTTTCAAATTATGCATATTTGTAAAGTATGCAACAAAAAAAATTAGAATGCTTACTGTTCCAAATTGAGAGAAGAAATTTTTGATATCATCATCTGATAATTCTGTTGAAAGACCACCAACAAAGATCTTGCCATGTCTAGCCTTTGCTTTCTTAGGATCAACCTTCTTATTATTAATTATATGGTCGCCAGCTGCCATTATCTAAAATATAAAGAACTTTTATAAAATTCTAATTATTTACTATTTTAAGGATTGATTCCAATCATTTTTCTTCAGAAGTAGAAATCATCAAACAGATTCAGTAGCAGAACTGGATGATTATCATCATACCAAATAATAGTATTTGCTTGCTTTAGCATATAATTTATGTCACTAATTTTACCTTATCTAACGACTCAGCTTTCGCAAAAACAATGAACGCAAATCCCCGCGACCGCCCGGTATTAGGATCTGTTTTGACATTGATGCTTTCAATATCTCCGTATGTACCAAAATGATCCCTTAATTCCTCTGAAAATTAACGTGCTTATTAAACAGTTTGGAAATTAAGGCTTTCAATTATTTATGTTATTAATTTAATCTCAGTTCTAAATTTAATCTCATATGACCTATGTCATCCGAAGGTGTCCTAAGTAAATGTACATCATTCTTTGTAAGGAAAATTATGAAATTCTTAAATGGGAAAAAAATACTCACTATCTGTAGTTTCCCAGCTTAATCCACCCACAAATAATTTCCTGTAAAAAATAATACTTGATTTAAGGTGAACAATTTTGATAGAATTTTATTATGAAAATTGGATTAAATAAAATATATAATTTTGAAAAATTTAATTATTATATTTAATTTATGTAATGACATTTAACAAAATTGTAAATTGTATTTATTAGTAATTAAATAAGAAAAGTTTACATTTTAATTTGTAACTAATGTAAAATGTATTTGTAATTTTCAAAGTATCACAACATTGAAGTCTTTTTTAATAATTATTGCCATGTATGTATTCAAAACTAAATTAATAATAATGAAAATAGAATGTACCTATCATTTAAAGAATCCTGATTACCACTGGTTGACCTGCAAAGTAATGTAATGTATTTTAATATAATGATCTTTAAAATTTATATTAATTTTAAGGACTAAGGTTGAAGCAAAAATTTAAGTTTTGTTACAAATTATTTCCATTTATAATTGAAAAAGGAGTTTGATTTGACCCCTGGAAAAATTAGAATAAAAGTTAAAATATTAAAATTTAGTATTGACAATATATAAGAGATGCAATAGATCAGTAGTATATCATTTGGAAAAAGGGCACTGGATGAACTTTTAAAGACATTTTGGTAAGGAATTTTATTCAACAGGTAATGTACGTAATTTATTAATGCTTCTTATATATATAAATATAAATATATACTCATATATAAATGTAATCTATAATTGATTAAGTGACCTACATTAATGTCTACTTTAAAATTTGGAATAAATAACTTTACGAGAATAAAATTATCTTAATTTGATAGTTACTGTATTAATAAGAACATAAGAATACCTAGAATAAATGAACTCACTGATACAATCTTATCATACGAAAATTATGTTTGTCCTTAATAAGAAATATAAGATTATGTGAAATAACCATGAGAAGACTGCTTTGCACACCACATAGACCTTGATTTGAACTTCAGATAAATGTATTCATCAACAAAAATTAAAGGAAAAAACTTGGAAAAAAGTAGATATGTAAAAATTAACGCATTGAGAGAGCAAAGTACTTTTCACGATGTTCATGTGAACCCGAACAATAGTTATAACTCCAGTTGACATACAGCTGCTCCTAAAGGAAATAAGATTTAACTTTTCCAAGTTGAACTCTGACTGCTGATTGGCCCAAAGAAATGACATATGGTAGATAGACTGCAACTCTATTAAAAAGCTAAAAAAATTGTTTCCACATTACAAGTTAATGATGGTCACTTCTTGATACTTTTTAAATATCTATATGCACATGATAGTTTGTTTATTTATAGTATATTTATATATGTATAGTATTTCTCTCTTTTTGTTTATTCATCAGCAAAATATTATATTTCAAGTCCTGATATGCTTTTCAGCCTTTTCATATACAAATATAACAAGCTGCAATATTTTTCACTTTTCTGGCAGTGTGATGATAGTTGTCTGTACTTAGATTGATCTTTTCATATATCATCTAGGGCTGGTGATAAATACCGTAGGCACCAGTCACTCGCCGGTAATCAGTTGTTGGTCGGGTCACGGTTAGCCGGTTGCGAGCCGCCCGCCATAATCGCACTGGGTCGTTTGCCACCTGCAGATCAAGCCACATAAACTGGGTTAATGGCATTCCGACCTATCGGAGGTTTTCGCATTGGCCCTAGTGACTCTGTGCTTTGATCACGCCCAAACAGCATTGACATCTGATCAGAAATTACTCTACGCGTGACCCAGCAGGCAAGTGTGTGTCTGTGCGAGACTTATTGATCTGACGTAATTGACTCGACTTCCAGTGCTTGTGTTGTGACGAAACATGACGGATTTGAACTTGATGTAGACTTCTCACAATAATTCAGACTCAGAAGTCAATCATAAGGCTTCACGGTTCAGTTCACAGATCCCAGGAAAGCGTACATATTGTCAATCATGAAGAATTGACTAACCAGAATTCTGCTGCAATGAATCAATGAGGAAGACTCAGCTGGCCAAAAATGCATTTCAAAGTTTATGCTCTATAAAAATATTACAATTATTATTTGCGTAATGTGTAGAAATTTTTATCATTGATGAAATCACAACTTCTCTTTATCAATTACAAAACTAGAATAGAATTAACTAGGAAGGAGAGCAGAAATAAGGAGTTTACACAAAATTACAAAATTTTAAACAG
The DNA here is from genome assembly GCF_001483705.2 of Eufriesea mexicana. NCBI lineage: Eukaryota > Metazoa > Arthropoda > Insecta > Hymenoptera > Apidae > Eufriesea > Eufriesea mexicana. The sequence goes on from NW_016911049.1 coordinate 102,803, forward strand.
ATAAACGTATACCTCGCAACAACAGCACATATAAAGTTATAATACTTATTATTCTTATATGTATATAGTTACCTTATCATAATTTTCCAATAAAAACATGCAATACTTATTTTTGTTTCTCTTTACTTGTATATTAAATTGATATAATAGACAAGAGAATGCCAGCTTTCAGTTATTTATTTTTGTTACTTCATGCATAGAAATCACGTCCTTTAACACGCACTTATATTTTTGTAATGGGTGAGAGGAGGCATACCTCCAAATTCTTATTATCTTATATGTAATAATAATATATAAAAATAATTTTGTTTTATATATACCATTTATATAAATTTTCATAATATATGAAATGAAGGATCACGTACACTTTACTAAATTTGAAGGTTACATCTTCTTTCCCTGTATCAATTTAAGTAGTTCTACAAGTTACAATCTAAAGTAGCTTACCCATATTGCAAAAACATACCCCAAACTATGTAAGAGTTTGTGACAATCCAAAGCTGTAGGGATACAAAGAAAAAAAAGTCGAATCTCTTAGGTATAGAACCAAAAATGCTGTGATAATGGAAAGAGAATGAGAACGAACGTATAATGCGATATTACAAAATATTTACATAGACTGTGTCCGTACATCAACATTGACATCTAAACTCGTCGATGGGTAAATCGTCCAGCTTGAGATCTCGTTACGCTGAAAAAGGGGAGAGGCAAGGTGCTGTGCCACCAGCCACCAAAAATCCTTACAATCTATTAACATTTCTAATAAATATCACGACAATACTGAATAATCAAAGATTATTTCGCATTACCCTCCCTGAATAATCTACATACTCATTATATTTACGTAATATATTATTTAATGTTCTGGTTTGACGCATAAATGTGTGTTGTGTGTGAAAAACACGAGGACGTGATACGATGTAATAGTAACAAAAAATTTAAGAAACGAGCCCAAGCAAAGCGCATTAAATCATAAAATTCCTTAATTCTTTATAAAAATCTACTTTTCTCTTATTAACTTTACAACAATGCGTGGGCGCGCCCTTTCTGAACTTGCGGCCAACTCACTTCCTTTTGTTATTTATTTGTTTTAGAAAAAATGATTGATACCTAGGATTTCTTTATACTGCAGCAATGCAAAAGAAGTCAACTGCAATACTAGGAACGCTCGCTTTAGAATAGATGGGAACGGATTACGATTTTCGGGACCTCGCGCATCCGCCATTTTGTCATCGCGACAATCGTATCGCACAAAGCAACTCTCGTTTGGAAGCTTTACTATTTATTCCCGCGCGTTCAAAGTACCAAGTGAATCAAAATCGATAGTTTCGTGAAACGATGTTTGATTTAAATGCAAGACTGAGATTTAGGTCGAAAAGGGTTACCTGTCCTCCTGCGATTCTTGGCCATTTTCTGCGGCGTCCCCGCCGCCGTTCTCTGCTTCGCCGTTCTGCTCGAAGTTTTGATCGGCAATATCTTCGCTGAAGTCCTTGTTCTCCTGATCGGCCATAATTTATTATATTTTGTTTTTATTATTTTAATGAAACACTTAAAACACAATTATAAATCGCGTTTTAACGAATAATTAAATACACTACACGAGCTAACACACTCTCACGTCCGTACTGATCGGCCGCCGAATGGAGAAGGGAGAGGTACGACTTGCGCTCCGTTTGACTCAGGAGATTCCGCGCAAAGCATCATGGAATCTCTTTTACTTCCCCCCTAATAGGTCTCTGAACCAATCAGATTTCATCATGCAGTACCGTAACTTTAACACTTAATCCCAGGTTGGTTTATAATTTCCAAAAATATTTTCATTACTTATAATATGGTTTATAAATTAGTAAGGAAAAAAGGTCCAATTTTTTTCATAGCTTTGTTTATTGATAGTTAATCTTTAATGTTTAGTTTCTTGAATGTTGATAGAATAAAATATCAAATAAAATTTGAAAAATTATAAGCAATGGATAATATTGTAAAAAATAATGTTATTAACATTATATAAACTTTTTAAACTAATTCACTCTATATATTGCTTACATTAATATAATTTAATATTACTCTAATTATGAGATAAAAAAGTGTTTTGTTTTGAGTCTCAAATCATGAAAAGTTATTTACTTTTAAAAATGCAATGAATTGTCAATGTTTCAGTATTGTTACGCCCCTATTACACCAATCGATGTTGCCGAGTATTTCAGTGATGCTAAGGGGCAATAGTGAATATAATGGCATGCATATGAAAATTTTAGCCTTGCGTGGGGAATGGAGCGAAAACGAAGAGCCAATAAGATTCGTGGCAAATGCTGAGTAATATATGTCAGCCAATAAGAATTCGGTGAAGATCCGGCTCTATTCGGTATCATTTCCCAGAATTCTATGCGTGTAATTTCTAAGAAATCAATAAAATATTGTTTCTAAATTAGTTTTGATAGAAATATTTCATTATTTTATATTACTATATTTTTAATTTTACCATTTAATTACAATTGATTATTTCAGTACTTAAATAAAAAAGAGAATTTCATTTTCATGTTGATGTCCAATAAAAGCGGGAAATGTTTGCCGTTGATTCAGCGTTCTCATTGTAGACGCTAGTAGGTGGCACTAGTATCGATTTAGATGTCGCTGTGTTTCGGACGCTCAATGTTCTAAAAATTATTTTACATACATGTGTACATACTCACGTACACAAAAAATATATATGAATAGGTATATGTTCATGACAATAAAATATTTGAATTTTAATTAAAAAATTCTTTATATATATCAAATTATTTCTATTCTACTATTTATTTGTTGTTTTTTTTTTTTTTTTTTTTTTTTTTTTTTTTTTTTTTTTTTTTTTTTTTTTTTTTATTTTTTTTTTTTTTTTTTTTTTTTTTTTTTTTTTTTTTTTTTTTTTTTTTTTTTTGTAACAATCACATTTAAACATTATTATCAATTATTTAATATTTATTTAACATTCATTTCTGTCGAATTTAATTGGTGTTTCAGATTATTATTTAAAAAGTTTGTTTCTTGCATAATTATCATTTTAGCTCTTAAACATAAATAATTCATTAGTTTAATTTTTTTTCGTTTAACAAAATGAATATTTTATATTTCTAACAACGTCAACGATTGTTCTTTGTTTATTAACGGAAGTACGATTTACGGTTTGCAAAATTTATATGTATTTACAAAGTAAAATTTTTGTAATAACTAACAATTTGTCCTTTAGTTAGTCCAAATGCCTGAGAAGCAGAAGGTAAAGCTGTGCTTTCTGTTACATTTTTAAAATAAGATGTAGAGGGAAAATACGTCTATTTTGAATGGCTTTTCACGTTTAACAAATGTTTTGACCATAGATTTTGAGGTTACAAGATGTTTGGCGCACTTGCAATAAAATACGAGCGGCAATATTTCGAGTGGGTTTTAACTTATGGGATTATTACAAACCGTTAGATCCGAACAATAATTGTTTAATCTCAGGTACAATTAAATAACTTATATTGCCGTATCAATTTTTAATTTTCATTTTTCCATATTAATTTTAATAATCAATCTATACAACTTTATATTACTCTGTGATATTCTTAATTATATTTTTCTAATTGTATTACATTTTTTAAGTAATGTTAAACTCTGATCTTACTCAGTATTGTTATGTATATATTAATTTTTAGCAGCTACTTAACAGACATTAATGTAAGAGACAATAAGTTTAATGAGAGTTATGAACTCGATTATAAACTATATAATGTTAATACGCAGAGTCGAAATTCATTTCGGTATTGGTTGGCCCGCTGAAGGATCAAATTGGTTTATCTGACAAAGAAATTTGCGATTTGGTCGATTACTTTCGAGTTCAAGATGGTCGAGTATATTACACGCAGTTTTGTGAAATAATTCATGACAGTGGTATGACTAATTTATCGATAAAATGTTAAATAAATTTCATTATTTTTGCAAACTTACGAATATTATTTACGAATCATTTTCGAATGTTAGAAGAGATTTCAATGTAATATTAAATTGTACAATTTATATAAATATTGGACTTATATTTTTATGAACTTATACTATAAATAATCATATTTATTTATTCTCTCTCCTATAAATTTTATTTACTATTTGAAATACGCTAGCAAATTAGTAAGAGAATAAATCTTAAAAATTGTCACTGGCGGGTTTAAAAGGACAGGAATTTATACTTGTCGAACATACCTGACCCAGTACCGTTAAGTGAATTCATCATCGGGACAAAATTCGTTTCCTCTTCTAAATATTCGTTTTTGGTTACTACCTGCAATTTTTCAACGAGACTTTAATATAAGAAGTAATAAACCTCCTGTATAAAGCATGGCTATTTTTTCTGTAGCCCCTGAATTCGATAAAAATAAGCCGCTTGTAACTGGTTTGGAATGGGAAGATCCAGAGCACGTAAATCGATTAAGTGCATCAGAACATCGAAGATTATGCCTTATACTTACTCAAATTGCTGTTCTTGTAAACAAAAGAAGACTCGTGTTAAGGCCTTATTTTCAGGATTACGAATTGGTGTGTGTAAAATATAATTTTTCTCTTAAAACAATGTTGATTTATTTCTATGTTTTATAAATAAATAATAAACATCGATTTCTTGTTCTTTAGGTTGCAAAGAATTTCGGGACTGTAACTTTTACACATTTTGGACGAATCTTAAAATTTTTAGGTATTGTTCTTGCTTCTGATGAATTTTGTTTGCTCGTAAAAAGATTTGCAAAGGATGCTTATACGATCAACTACGTTGCTTTCTTGAAGGCTATTGACGAAATTCAGTCTTACTTTGATAAACATCAAATGCTGGCTCTTGGTGGAGTAATAACTTATTTTGAATGTATTATGACCGCCTATTGTTATTTTATTATTTAGCATTATTGGTTCATTAATTTTATTATTAAATATAATTTTAAATAAAGTTATGGAAAATATTATACTTATTTAAAAGGAATTACTTGATCAATTTCCTGGTCGAATTATCACGGCTGAATTACCAAAACTTCCAAGACCGGAAATTGGTAAACTCACACCAAGTAAAGTGTTAGGAAGGCAAACAGTGTTTCATCCGGTAATGGAAGAAAAAAGAAGTACAATGCCTCTGATAGAGGTCATTCAACGTATTCAAAGACATATCTTCGAAAATAGGATACAAATTTCGGAATTTTTTAAGGTCATATACTATATTTTATCTAAATTATAAATACTCAAACTTTACAATGGATTTGCTCTTTCTTCGAATATAATAGTGCTATAAGGTAGTATAATTTTCATATTTTTTAAATATTTCTTAGAATTTACTAACAATTTTGATATGGAAAAATATATCGTTGAAATATCCATAAATAAATATCGAGTAGGAAATAAAACATTAACAGATATAATTAATAACAGAATTTCGATCCTTTGAATGCTGGGAAAACAACGATTTCTAATTTCAAAAGAGGATTAGATGGTCTTCAGATTTCAAGTTTGGGACGACTTTATCTTGCGGAAACGGAAATTAACGCGCTCGTTACGCTTTATAAAGATCCAAATGATCCAGACCGCGTGTGTTGGCGTACATTTGAAGATGATATCGATAAAGGTATTTTCTCATGAATTCTTTGGTTCGTGACCTTTATAAAATTAATATTTACTATACATTTTCTGTTTCATTTGCAGTGTTTACCACTAAGGAACTTGAAAAGCTGCCGAATTTGAGAATTGAATCACCGCCAAAAGAAATAGCGAAATTAAATCGGAAAGGAGCTTCCAATTGGCAGTGTGAAGGAAAAGATATAAGAGATCTTTGCGAGAAAACTTTATTGAAAATTCGACATCGAGTCGAAGAAAGAAGAATTTTAATAAAACAATTTTTTAAAAATTACGATCGGTATATATATGCTTGATATTGATTTTCTCTGCAAAATTATGACACGTTTATTTTTTAAATTATTTTCTAGACATAATAATAGCCACGTATCGCGTTCGCAATTACGCCAAGTTTTAGCGACTGCCGCAATATTACTTTCCGAAGAAGAAAAGTTTGCATTAGAGCAAAGGTATAATAATGATTTAGGCTTCAATTATATTTGGTTTTTAAAAGAATTAGAAGCTCAACCAATCGAGGAACCTTTGTACAATTCCATGGTGAAAGAAAAAAGAAAAGTCAATGCCGAAAAACTGTCACCGGAAGCAACAGCTCATGAAACAAATATCGTTTTAATTTTAGCTAAAATCAAAGCAAAAGTCGTACGCGAAAGAATGAAGGTTAAGTATAGTATATTAGTATTTTTACAGTTTTCTTTCATATTCTTTATTCATACTTTTATGCGAAGGTTATCCAATTTATGCGTCAATATGATGTTCATAATGAACATGTTATAAAAAGAACAGAGTTTCTGCGAGGGCTGGATCAGCTACGTTGCAATTTGACTTGCGCAGAAATGGAAACTATTATGAACGTTTTCCAATCACCTTTAAGGTATTTAAGTACACATTACATATATAAATCTCTTGTATATTTTATAATACAATTAAATAATGATTGTGTGTATATAAAAATATATATTATGAATTTGATATTCTTTAATATTAGCAGTATATCACTCTGTTTTATTCAATTTAAATGAACTTTTCAATATTTAAATCGTAATATTTAATAAAATCGACTTATATATTGCTTTAGTATATTAAATATTTTCCAACAGAATTTAACAATTTTTAATCTATTCTTTCATTTTAAAGGCTCGATTACGTAGATTACGTTAAATTTGCGGAAGTGATTGAAGAAGCTGTTGCTACAGGAAGTTTAGAAAGAGCCCCACTTCTAGTGCCTGTACAACACGTGCCCTCGGAAGCTTCCCCCAAAACATTCTTAAATTTCGATGAAAGGCATATGGTCATGACGGCAATGAACAAGTTGAGTAGACTGGAGCAGCCAAATCTTGAGGAGTTATTCAAAGTTTGTACCTACGAAACTTTATATACTTATATACTTAAAATCATTAAACAATTTCTTATTTTAAAAATTGATTAAATATCACGGTTTGAAAAAAGTTTATAAAGTTGGTACTGGACAACTTAATTAGAAATTTATACTAAATGTTTAATTTTTACAATATGGGTAATTTCTTTATAACAATCATCAATTGATTTTGAAATATACGAAGAAATTTTTAAATTACAGGACTATGATAAAGAAAATATTGGCACAATTACGAAAGAGT
>NW_016911049.1:110156-117674 GCF_001483705.2 Eufriesea mexicana
GACGAATGTTAGAATTAATCAGCACTAGAGAATTGGACGCTGTGCATAAATGTTTTTCTGTGAGTAGAGGTGGTCGTCTGGAAATCGATTATCGAGCATTTCTGCGTGCTTTATATTTGATGTCGGAGAATAGGAAACATGTGCCATTCTAGGTCGTTCGAGTGCTATGATAAAAAATAATAATTGTTGAAGTATCCACACATACATAGGATATTTCACGAAATATATCAGATTACGTTATCGATACTTATGTAGATAAAATAGTATAGAATATAAAATTCAATGAATTAAATATTACAATTTTTACTATTGTATATATATTACTATTAATTTACATAATATCATATTATAGATGTTGTTTCATTATTATAAATATTCTCGAAATTAATTATATTTGTGAAAAATTAAATGTAATTCATGTTTCCTGTTTTTATAAATTCATAATGTCAATATATCTACTGAGAATATAAAAAAATGTTAAGTTGCAATAACAATATTTTATAACTTTGTTCGAAGTATAGTATTTTGATTTTGTGATAGTGTTCTGACAACTCGTGATTCAAATACCTGATATATCTTATTCAATTTTTATGAACATGTTTAATGTATATTGTATTTTCTCATGTATATATTTATATTATACAAGTTATATTAAATTTATTATAAATTTGATTATTATTAAATTCGTGTTATTTTGTAATTTATTTAAAATAATTCATAGGTTGTTCAAATAAGATTTTCTTATAAAGAGTGACAAAATAATCATTCTTAAAATTTAGTTGGCAGCAAATAGCTATAGTTTACATCTTAGCTATAGTCTACAGTTATTCCACGTATTTTTTTTTTCTCTTAAGTTGTACCTGCTGCATCTATAGGCGAACAAAAGAACCTCATTCCCTTTAAAATTTAGGCTGGCTATAGCCAGTAACAGTCATCTTGTTCATTCCTCGTGTGAGTTATGAAACCTGTTGATTTAGTTTCTTTTTTCATAAATATACGCTAATTTATATATTAGTTATCTTCATTTTTTACATATTTATTTGCAGATGAATGGTCTGTAGTGAATTTGACGAATATAAAGAAATGTGGATTTAGATTCCTTGTAATAATGTTTAATTCTTGTGTCTATTCGTATAGCATCTAAGATAAGTTGCAACTTTGAGAATCGTATTATATAATTGCTAACATATTTAATTACTTATGTATTTTTCTTTTTTCTATTAGAAATCAAAAAATCAATGTATAACAACTTTATTTAATTTTATTATACAAAAGTTGCGTTAACCTTGTAAAGACTACCTATGTATTCACTTGTACATATGCACTTTTAGGCTCGATTGATTTTACGTGTATGTTTTTATTACATTTACTGTACATTGCCTAAGATCGACATTATTAACACTCTAATAATGTTAAATGATGTTATAAGACTTATATTTTATATAAATAATGATTTATTAGCACGTTTTTTTATTTCATAAGTTTGTAACAAAGAATTATAGAAGAATTAAAATAATATCAAATTTGTAAAATATACATTTTGGTATGGTATTATCTATTGTAATTATATCCACATAGTGCGCCATCTACATTTTCTATTTCACTTAATACTTTCGATTCTATATGGTAGATGACGCCACATGTGACTTATACAAATTCTTCATCAGCTGTATTTTAAACTTTAACCAGTAGATGGCTTTAGTATTTTATTAATGTTAATAGCCTTAAATAAATAAATATGATAAATTATTAAAAATTAAAAATAAATAAGTAAATTGTGGCGAAACATATTAGAATTTTCTTTTTTGTATTAATAAATATAAGAGACATCGCTTGATATTTTACACTGGTAATTTAGCACATGACTGTTTCAAATATCAAATATCTTTCTGCGACAACAAGGCATAATTTGTCCAACCGCAGTAAATTTTAAGTCAATGCTGAATCGCACATACCGATAACACATGGTGTTTAAGACGTTTCGTGAAATAGTGTTATCCCTCATCGATGTTTTAATTGTTGCAACCGACGAAGTATATATTAAAAAACAATAATGCGTAGTATTAGGTATTACTTCGTAAAATTGCAACTGTAGGTTACTTTGCAATATTGTTGTAATATTTCCGAACGATTCACAGCACAATATTAAGAAATTGATAGAATTTTACTAAAATATCTAATTGCCAACATTTCTTCGATTACAATATACTACAAGTGAACCGAAGTGACGTTACATAGCGCATATACAAAATGATACTGCATAGATACATAATATTTATTTTTAATTCTAGATTTTGACTGTTGATTACAATATTTAGTTGACATCATTTGAAAAATGTAGTTTTCTAATAGTTCTTCCAATTTCTATTCGACTTTTACGAGCCATGTGCGGCGGGAATGCAAATCGTATAAAGATGATATATAATAAATAATACATATACATGTATACAATTAAATGATATATATCGTTCGATTTGAAACAAGATTTATATTTTATAGTTTGAAATATTAAGATACTTCTGCTTGCACAATGCATTTTAATTCGTCAACATTTGTTGTAGTTATTAATGAAATATTACGGAATAATTTATTAGGTCAATGATAGAATGTAAAGTCGAGAAAATTACAGGTCTGATTTTGACAAAAAATTAAATTATATTCCAACAACAAATAAAATTTATAAAGTCTACATTTTAATATTGTAACATTTGTTTAATTATTTCGATTTATTGATATCAATATAGCATGCTATCTATATATTTGAACTTTAGTTAATACCTTCGATTTTCAACGGTAAATGACGCCACATATTACGTATATACATTTTTTTCTCAGCTGTATTTTAAACTTTTGTCAGTAGATGGCTCTAGTAGTCTAATAATGAACTTTCATACGACTAACAAGGAGAGGGCAAATCCTTCGGGTCACCGATTTAGTTGGAACTTTATAGGTTTATAGATTTCATCATGCAGTTCAAGAATATATATCATTATAGCCACAACTACCCAATAATTTTTGACATATTTACAATTAAATCTTTATTACTCCTTACTTACAGATTTATTTCCAATAATTATCAATTAAAGTTGTGATCTAACGACGATAGTCGATAATTCCTTTGCTACAGAACCTGAGTTCGATTCCCGTCTCTATAGTCAATAATTCTTTTTCAACCTATTTTTTATTTTGTATTCATTTTTCGCCCATGAAAACATTGTAAATAAACAATTGTAAATAAAATTTCTTAATAAAAAAATTTATTTTTTACGCTTTCTTATGCTAGTATATATTTGCTACAAAATAATAAAACTACTATGCAAGAAAAATAGACTAATACGAAATATTCGAAACATCAAATAAAAATAAATAAAAAGGTACAAATAACATTTGAAAAGAAAAAAAACAATTAAAAGCTAAAAAAAGGAAAAATAATTAAAAGCTGAAATAAAAAAATAAATAATACCTGAAAACAAAATAAAAATTATGGTAAGTATGCAGTTGAGCGGCTTTGCCCTAAACGCGTCTTTCTTCCCGGTTTTTTCATAAAAGGCTTTATTTGTGAACTTTTATCTGAACAACAATTGTTGCTTGGCTTTCATTTCCGAGATATTTGCAAAAATTGTTCTCACTACTCCATTGACTACTCCTGTACGCATACGCGGACGAATCGGATTGCTTATAAAGGATCGCCGCTAGTTTCCTTCTAAAAATAAACCCCGGCGAGCGACAAAAACACATCGTGTCGATAGGCAGGCGAGCACTTATTCCAGGTGACCAGTAAGTTGCCTGATGGCTAGGAAGGTAGATACAGTAAAGTTCGAACTTTGAAGTCCTGCAAACAATGGAGTGTACTCGCTGCATCTGGAAAAATTCTTCATAAAGAATACAGAATGGTTCGAATGAAAGCAGTGAGACGAGTAAACGCATATTGTGTCGAATCAAGAAACAGGAAAAGGGTAGCATATATATCAATAGAGAAGGATGTGTGGTAAGGACATGCTAATATAAGGATCACTGAAGAGATGGGGAATGAACAATTGGTAATAGTTATAAAAGTTAAAGATAAATTGAATATAAAGTGTAAATATTGCATTAAGGCACAAATGTGTAGAAATATCTATAGGAACTTGGAAACTTTAAAAAGCAGCAGGAATAGGAAACTTACAAACATGAGTAATATTTATATGCAAGTGGCAGCCACTAAGGGTAAAGTACTAAGTATTAGTTAATAATATTTCAATGGATTGTATATCTGTTTTTAAAAATTTTACCGGTATACAATATTTACTTTCTAAATTTCTATATCAATATATTAAATATTTTCTAATTTGAATTATAATAGTAAATAATGAATTTTAGTAAAGTTGATTTTAAATGTATTTTACATTAATAAAACTAATATATTTGTTATAGCTCGGTTATAATGAAAACACCTGTTGGTGATATTGAGTTAGAATTATGGGCAAAAGAAACTCCAAAGGCATAAAGAAATTTCATACAATTATGTATGGAAGGTTATTGGGATGACACTATATTTCATACACAAGGTGGTGATCCCACAGGTATAGGAGATGGTGGCAAAATATATGGAGAGCCATTTAAAGTGAGACTATATTTAAAAATGAATTGAATTCCTTTTTTATTCAAAAATAATTATTTGATCTATGTGTTTCAGTACGAATTTCGTACAAAATTACGTTCTTGTGGACGAGGTTTAATTGTTATGGCTAATGCTGGGAAAGATGACAATACTTCCCAATTCCTTTTTTCTCTTGGTTCTACATCAGAATTGCAGAGTAAACATAGAATATTTGGTAAAGGTACTGGAGAAACTATATATAACATACTTAAACTTGAAAAAGCACCTGTAGATGAGGTAAATTTAATGTTTACAAGAATATATATGAAGAATTGATATAAATATCATATTACCTTTTCTTTGTAGAATGATAGACTACTTTATCCTCCAAGATTGTTAAAATCTATAATATTGAACAATCCATTTTCTGTTATTATGTCAAGAATGACAGTACAGAACAATGAAGAAATAAAGGACAGTTCAAAAACTAAAACAGCAGTGGTAAAGTAAAAATCATATATGTTTGCAGAATTTAGCCCCGATAGTATTATTCTTTACAATGAAAAATTTTGTTACAGAGACTTCAATGTTTTATCATTTGGTGAAGAAGCAGAGGGAGATGAAGAAGCAACTGTGATATTAAATAAAAAGTTTAGTGATAGGTACAAATCAGCGCATGATCATTTAATTGATGAAAGTGACGACGAAGTAAAAACTAAAGAAGAGTTAGAAGTTATAAAGGAAGAGAAAGAGTTAGTATTTACATTATAACTGTGTTATAGAAAGTGGGAATTTTTATTGACTTATATTATATAATCTTATATTTATATTTTCAGAGCAATGAAGGAAAGGATAAAAAGTAAATTGAGAAATACAAGAAAGGATCCGAAGAAAGTAGAAAATTATAAAATAGATGATGTTAAAGATGATAAAAATGTAAAGAAAAATTAATAGGGGATAAATAACTCCTTATGAGATTTAGGACGACAGAAATCCGAGGAGATGCACGATAAGAAAGATAGATGCAAGATAAACCAATATCTAGAATTATTAGGATAACTCATTTATTTTAATAGAATCATTTGCGGTAGGGTGTATATGTCGATAAATATTGTTATTATAATGATAATTATTACGTGATATGTATAATGAAACATTTTTTTCTCGCAATGGTGCGTGATATGGACATCTACTCAGATTCTAATGTCTATATGTCATTGTTTATTATGTCGTTAACAATTAACGTGTATATAAAAACTTCCAAAGCGAATAAAAAGTACCTAATCATATAACCATAGCAGTTTTATTTTCTTTTTACCAAGAACAAAGTCCCTCAGCTTCATTTGCGACTTCATGTTCGTCTATAATAAATTCATCAACTTTTAAAATTACATCGTAAAAGCACAGCCTTAGCGAGCTTTCTAATATAATTCTGAATATGAATTTGTTGTTATGTAAATCATTATTGGTGATTATTGCATATAGTGTTCCAACCATTGCCGAAAATATTAATGGTTTATCTTTCTATTAGTATAATGGAATAATTAATAATTCAAGTTCATGAATTAATTATAGAATTTTGGAATTTTTCATAACCGAAATATATTTATATTTGTTCCATTGATATTATTAAATATACGAAACATCGTTTGATATCTTATATTCATATTTTCGCACATGGCTATTTCAAAGATGAAGCATCTTCCCGCGAAAATAAGGCACAGCATTGCCCAATCATAGAATGCTGCTAGTCGTCGCGAATCGAACATAACGGTAGCACATGATGCAATATTTACACGCGTTAAGTAAAACTTTCAGTCCCTGCGCAAAACTATTTGTGAAGTAGTGTTATGCTTCATCAGTCTTTTAATTACTACAACTGACGAAAGAAGAATTCAAGAGAAGTAATACGCAGTATCAGTTATAATATCAGAACATTGAACAACTTCTGCAACACCATCATGATATATACGAAAGGACCACAACACAAGATTAAGAAATTGAAAGAACTGTACTAAGAACAGAAGAAATAACTGTGAACATTTGATCGGTGGTAGAATACTACATATGGAAAAAGGTGAAGGTGCACATTTAAGATAAAGTGACAGAATTACAAGTGCCTGTGAAATAGTGTTACACCGTTCAATTGTATCGTTTACATTTCCGTAATTAGGCTTTCGGACTAGGTTTTTCTACTATAACAGCGTTGATTAGGCCTTTCTCTATATCGTGTGCCGATTTCTCTGATTTCCACCATTCGTGTTCGAAATTTAGCGACGAAGGTGTCTGTGGCCGTGAAATCGTGCTGCGCAATTGACTTTTATCTTTTCTATCTTCGAAATTAGGCTTTTTGATTAGGTTTGTTCCACATATCAGTATAGAATGGAATGCTCTGTAATGGGATTGGATATTTTTTTTCGGTTTCGAGGTTGCGTTTTCAAGAAATAGTGCCGAATGTGTCAGTGACTGTGAAATCGTGGTGCGCAATTGACTTTTATCTTTTCTATCTTTTAAATTAGGCTTTTTGATTAGGTTTGTTGTATATATCAGGGTTGAATGGAATTTTCTCCAATGGGAATGTATATCTTCTTTCGGTTTCGAGCGTGCATTTTCGAAAAATAGTGCCGAATATGTCAGTGACTCTGAAACCGTGCTGCGTAATAGACTTTTTTCTTTTCTATCTTCGAAATTAGGTTTTTTGTGCTATATATCCGCGTAGTGGAGAATGTTCTTTAACGGGATTGAATGTTTTTTTTGGTTCCGAGCGTGCGTTTTTGATAAACAGTGCCGAAAGTGCCAGTGGCTGTGAAGTCGTTCTGCGCAATATACTTTTTTGGCTTCTATTTTTGAAATTAGGCTTTTGGTTTAGGTTTTTTCGGAATAACAGCTTAGAGTTGGTTTAAGTCAATATTCTGTTGAAACGAGGGAGCACGTGTAAC
>NW_016911049.1:123982-127170 GCF_001483705.2 Eufriesea mexicana
ATAAGATACAGCAAAAGTTTAAAAAATTGTGAGAAATTTACGAAGTTTAGGATTACTAACTGTGAACATTTCTTCGGTGCTAATATATCATGTGTAAAAAAAAGTGATCTGACATAGTGAAAATCGTATAACGATACATGCATGAAATGAAGCAGCGTAAGTGCGGATCGTGTAATACTATCGCACAGTCCCCAACTGTCGACTGTAGTAGATTCTAGATCTTGATTGTCCAGTAATATATTTGAACATTTTTACTCTGAATAAGCAGCTTATTAATAGTTTTTCCAATTTTTCTTTAATCTTGACGTTCAATTGCGAAGTAGCTACGTATTATTGTTTATACATTCTAAACTTCGATTGTGGATTAAGATATTTCATTACTCCTGAATAGAATAGATTGTTTTCCAACCAGTAGGGCAATTATTTTACGATTGAAGGTGCATATATGAAACAAAGATAGGGAAAAGCAAGTGCCTGAGAAATCGTTCTACACAGTTTACTTTCCTCGTCTATATTTCTGAAATTAGGTTTTCCGGTTAGATTTTTTCGACATAACAGCGTAGAGTAATTTTTCCCTTAACGGGATTTGATATTTTTATTCGGTTTCGAGCGTGCGTTTTTCTAAAATAGTGCCGAATGTGTCAGTGGCTGTCAGATCGTACGACGCAATTTACTTTTTTGGCTTCTATCTTTTGAATTAGGCTTTTTGAACCGAATTTTTCCACTAATTCGCGTAGAGTGATTTTTTTCATAACGGGATTGGATATTTTTTTTCGGTTTCGAGCGTGCGTTTTCGAGAAATAGTGCCGGAAGTGTCAGTGGCTATCAGATCGTGCTGCGCAATTTACTTTTTTGGCTTCTATCTTTTGAATTAGGCATTTTGAATCGGATTTTTCCACTGATTCGCGCAGAGTGATTCCTTCCTTAACGGGATTGGACATTTTTTTTCGGTTTCATGCGTGCGTTTTCGAAAAATAGCGACGAAAGTATCCGTGGCTGTCAAGTCGTGCTGCGCAATTTACTTTCTTGGCTTCTATTTTCGAAATTAGTCTTTTGGATTAGGTTTTTTCTATATAACAGCGTACAGTAGTTTCGAGGAAATATTCCGTTGAAATAAACAGATATGTAAACAGTGGAAAAGTTTGGAGTCATAGAATGTCGCCAGTGTTGGGCCAATAAATGCAAACAATTATATTTTATAGCAGGAAAAAATTGAAGCAGTAATAAAAATATGTAAGGTGTGATATGTCTATTGGATTCTAGGTCGGCTAACCATATGACAATATACGAGATCGGAATCTTTGATGGTCAAATAGAGATTCATAAAATGGCGATGCTTCAGGCAGATAAAAGGGAGTGAAATCAATTTAGGCAATGTCCTCCTTTAACAACAAGATACTTGGAATACATTGAGATTGAAAGGTATGTTGTGTTCTTGATCTGAATAAATATTGATATCCATGATGAAAGTCAATTGTCATCACTAATGTGTTAAGTTTCAGAATGATGGAGCTGAGATATATAAAGAAAAGGGAGAAGTTCGAATGAAAGCAGTGAGAAGAGGAAACGCATATTATGTGGTATCAAGAAACAAAAAAGAGGCTGCATATGTATCAACACAGAAAAATGTGTGGCATCGGCAAGGAAATATGAGGATCATTGAAGAAATGGAGAATGAACAAATTGTGAAAGGTAAAGTTAAATTGAATATACAGTATGAATGTTGCACTAAGGCAAAAATGTGTAGAAATATCTATAGGAACTTGGAAACTATAAAAACAGCAAGAATAAAGGTGCTGCAGCACATCATGGACTTCATTGGGCCAAAAAAGCAAACATTAAAAGGAGGTAAAAGGTACGTCTTACCTGCTGATGATTATTTGAGAGAAGAGCCATTTGAGTGACTGACTTACAAATGACTAAAGATTTAATATGAAATATTATTGATGAAGGATTTTTTTTTTTTTAGGAGACACAAACATGAGTAATATTTATATGCAAGAGCCAGCCAGTAAGGGTAAAGTAATATATATTATTTAATAATATTTCAATGAATTCTATATCTGTTTTTAAAAATTTAACCGTTATACAATATTTACTTTCTAAATTTCTATATTAATATATTAAATAATTTCTAATTCGAACTACAATAATAAATAATAAATTTGAATAAATTTGATTTTAAACTATTTTACATTAATCAAACTAATATATTTGTTATAACTAGATTGTAATGAAAAAAGCTGTTGGTGATGTTGAGTTAGAATTATGAGTAACAGAAACTCCAAAGGTACGTAGAAATATCATACAATTATGTATGGATTGTTATTGGGATGACACTATATTTCATAGAATTATCAAAGGATTCATAACACAAGGTGGTGATTGCATAGGTACTGGAGAAAGTGGTAAAATATATGGAGAACCACTTAAAGTGGGACTATATTTAAAAATAAAATGAATTCCATTTTTATTCAAAAATAATTATTGGACATATATGTTTCAGGACGAATTTCGTAGAAGATTACGTTTTTGTCGACGAGATTTAATTGCTATGTCTAATGCTGGAAAATATGGCAATGATTCCAAATTTTTCTATACTCTTAGTTCTACACCAGAATTGCAGAATAAACATACAATCTGTAGTAAAATTACTGGAGAAACTGTATACAGTATGCTTAAAACTCGAAGAAGCACTTGTACATGAGGTAAATTTAGTGTTTGCAAGAATATATATCAGGAATTGATATAAATGTAATATTTCCTCTTTTTTGTAGAATGATAGACCACTTTATCCTACAATATTGATAAAAACTATAAGATTGAACAATCCATTTTCTGATATTATACTAAGAATAATAGTAGAGGAAAGTGAAGAAGTAAAGGACAGTTTACAAACTAAAACAGCAGCAGTATTATTCTTTGCAATGAAAGATTTTGTTACAGAGATTTCAATCTTTTACCATTTGGTGCAGAAGCAGAGGGTGATGAAGTAGAATCTGTGCTATTAAATAAAAAGTTTAGTGGTAAGGGCAATTCAGCTCATGATCATTTAACTGATCAAAAATTATGCATACAATCAGCTGTTGAACCATCTGGAATTGCAAATAAAAAAAGGAAGGAAGACCGCAGTAGCGATTGGAAAAGTGACGACGAAGTAAAAACTCCAGAAGAATTAGAAGTTGTAA
>NW_016911049.1:128044-136883 GCF_001483705.2 Eufriesea mexicana
CTTTCTAACGAGTGCATAAAGTTTCATAAATTAATTGCGTAGAGGATAGTAATTAATGAAAAACCAATGGCGTCTTCGACAACAATTCAAACACTGCGTAGAATAATAATTAATAATAAATTAATTAGGGACAAATCTATATCGAAAAATATATTGGAAAGTTCCTGAAGGATCTGGCTTTACGATGCAATTACAAAAGTTCATAAATTAATCGCGGGAAATGAGTAATTAATTAATCATTTAATAAGACTTCAAAAAGGGACAGTCAGCGCCGCCTATAGTTTTGTATTGGAACTAACAGAGCACAAGCTTCTAGATAAAAATCATAGGTGGCGCATACTGTTCCTTTTTGAAGTCTTATTAAATGATTAATTAATTACTCAATTCCCGCGATTAATTTATGAACTTTTATAATGGCATCGTAAAGCCAGATCCTTCAGGAACTTTCCAATATATTTTTCGATATAGATTTGTCCCTAATTAATTAATTATTAATTATTATTCTACGCAGTGTTTGAATTGTTGTCGAAGACGCCATTGGTTTTTCATTAATTACTATCCTTTACGCAATTAATTCATGAAACTTTATGCACTCGTTACAAAGACAATGTTCTTGCGAATCTTCTCATATAACTTTTGATCACATTTTGCTTCTAGTTTCGTTTAGGAATAATTATTTTCACGGAAGGTCGTGATGGTCGCCGTTAAGAAATCATAGACGCCATAAAACAAAAATTAATAACTAACAATTTAGAGTTAAATTCTTTACGAATATTATATAAGAATGTAGCCTGAAGTTCCAGCTTTGCACTGAAATTATAAAAGTTCATAAATTAATTACAAAAATTGAGTAATTAATAATTTTTCACTGCCGGAGCCATTCTATCCTTTTCTATCCCCTCTCTGTCCTTGTCTGTCATGTGACCAGCACTACGACGACCTCCTCGCCTATTCTATATTCCTATCACTTTCTTGATTTTTGAGCCCAAATCATAGATGGTGCTGATCGCAGGCGGTAAAATTTGTATTTATTCGGCAGTAGAAAATTAATAAATTTCCAAGTTTCTGTAATTAATTCATGAACATTTATAGCTACACAGCAAGGTTGGAATTATAAACAACATTCTTACAGAACGTTTAATTTAATAATTAATTAGTAGTAAATGAGATTGCTATAGAAAACTGTTTTTCTTGCATAATATTCTAAGTATTTTGTAATAAATATATACTTACATAAAAGAGCGTAAAAAAATAATTTTTTTCATTAAGAAATTTTATTTACAATTTTTTATTTACAATGTTTTCATACGCGAAAAACAAATACAAAATAAAAAATATATTAGAGAAAGCTGGCCAAACTATGGACGGGAATCGGAACCCCGATCCTTCAGTATAGGAATTCTCGACCATCGCCATTAAGCTACGACTTCACTTGAAAACGATTGGAAATAAATTTGTAATTCAGTGAGTAACAAAAATTTAATCGTAAATATTTCGAAAACTATTTAGTAGTTGCGGCTATAATGATATATTTTCTTAAACTGCATGACGATATCTACAAGCCAGCTAAGTTTCAACTAAATCGGTGACCCGAAGGACTTGCACTCTCTTTGTTAAGTATTTAGGATATGTGACCCACCGAGGTCACGTGAGGAGTGCATGAAAAACGCATGATCGAGAAGAGAGCATGAGTATGAAAGAAGACAGAGTACAAGGTTCAAACAAAGATGCAAGGGCGTGAAACGGGACAATTCTTTGAGAGATAGCTAATCTGAGAGTTATTAGCATTGGAATCAGTTTACAATAAATTACATATTTATTATTTACCACCCAGCGATCCTACACTACTTACACAGTGAATACCACGTATAAACATTCTCGAATTCGGTAAATAAATAACCAGCATAATTAGAGTTAATCGATTCGCCAGGAACGTTGGAGCCAACCGAATCGGTCGTAGCAATTGTTAAACAGTAGCTACCGCAAGGTGCCAAAGAGAAACTAATTCCGCGAAACTACACCTTAACTGCGAAGTTCAAGCTTCGATCCTCATTGCACCCCGTAATTTGCAATTTGCCCAAAAAGCGAAGCACTTAGACTTACGAATGCATTGAGCAGCGATGTTGGAACTGCTAAAATACTATTCAAGATCGCGGGTAGATGATCCTCTAAAAAGCATGGAATCAGCAGAAGCATGGAATTCGATGTGGATCGGGGACATAGAGTGGTGGGCCGGGGTAGGGAATGGGCCACTTGACGCCCGACTTCCGGCACCCTACGAAAGGGCTAGAAAATCGGAAATCGGACGTCCGGCTGGTCCTCGAGAATTAGAGCTGGTCCAAGGAAGGAAGTCTCGGCGAGGTCGTGGTCTTGCAATGCAAATCGTCAGACGGAGGGTTTGAACCGCGAAATTGCGGACACCCATCGGCGATTCCTTCCTCTCGTCTGTCCGGGAATTGCAAATTCGTGCACGTACCAATCGAACGTTAACCCCCCGAACTCGGTTAGCGGTTGCTTTCAGGCGCAATTATTATCGACGTCTCGAACGAAAGTAAATTCTTAACAGCTGTCAGAGCAGGATATTACTCGGTCGCGTGTATTTTCGATAAACTTGATCCGCCATTCGAACCTTTTTTTCACAGCTGCGATATTCGATATGGAGACAGTGTCAATTTGCGAAACGAATTTCGCTCGTTGATACTTGACAGTGATGTCAATACAGATAAACTTCGACGCATCTTTTATTCCAATCCGATTGATTTGATTTAATTGCAATATCCGGCTATTCGGTTTCGATTAAGTTGTCCGTCAAATCGATCAAGCTCGTAGCAGGACATAAGATACAAAATGTACGAAGAATAAAATTGCGCTGTGTCGTTTTCGTAATTGAAATTGTCGACGATTAACCCTCGTGATACGGTAACAGGATCTTTAACACGTTCGTCGCCCAATGCGATTCGGTTCAGTTTTTCACAGAGCCCAAATCCGACTGTCGGAACTGTTGGGAATTTCGTGGAGGAAATAGCCAGATGATTAACGTGCAGGGAAGTGACCGTATTCAGTTATACAACAATTGTATTTATGTGGGATTGGAATAAGTACGGCCCTGCAAGAATGATAAGTGTGTTTGGGCTTAGAACGAAAGAGACCGCGTGCAAGAGGATCGATTCCAATGAATGTTTATGTTAGAGTGTAAGTTTATGAATGCGTCTGACTGTTTAGAATACGTGACCGACCGATTGAGAAGAGAGAACGTGGGTATAGACGAGAACAGCGTGAATTCTTAAATAAGGGTGCAAGGGCGTGGGCAGCGGCAGTTCTTCACGGTCCTCAAGATAGTGTCTAAGAAGTAAAAGTCGAGCGTACCCGTAGCAGGTCTCTAGTTTCGTAGCCAATAAGTATAAGTTTATTGTATTTTAAGAAGCAGTAAAACAATATTACTTTAAACCCATCCACCCACCCCGATCCTACATTTATAAAGGTTTAATATACGTGAAATTTATGCACTTTGTGCAATATACAAATGAAATACTAAAGTCTTTTGTTAATGCCACTGTGGGTCACAATATATAAGATATCCTGATTTGAGAGTGAAGAGCTCCGAGGGACAGCAGGCCCTTTTAAACCCCCAAAACTGACCCCTTGATGTCCAAAGGTCGGTATTGGATTGCAACCTCTAACAGGCCTGTCGTCATCGTTGCATGGCCGTAGCTGACTTCCAACAGGAACGCCAGACTGAATGTTATAGAACTGATGATTTGGATGCGTCTAGTACAGACACCGCTCGTTAGATGTTCGTCAATGGACCCTATTTATAATTTTCCATTTCCTGTAATCGTTTTGAATTACTATCAGCAAACTTGCATTTTGCAAATAACGAAACGATAGAACAGAGTAGCAGACTTGGTAAAGTTTTACCACTCGTAAACATATTGACAGACAATTACGAAAAATGTAAAAAATCTACGACCTATTGTTGAAATTGCTCAAAATCACGTCAAATATATTTAGACTGTTTTAACGAATACCATGCGATATAGTATAATGTAATATTTTATCTTAAATATAAATTAATAAAAAGTATAGCATAATGTGTATATTTTTCATAGTTTTATATTGTATATCCTATATTTATAATTCAGTGCTTATTCCATTAAATTCCTTTTAAAAATCCAGCTGAAAATTCTATTTAACTTGAGTAAGAAGAACGTCACCCATATTTGGGTGACTGGGCCCCCACGGAAGCATACTCGTCACCCTGATATGGGTGACGCGGCGACAAACGTGTTAAAGACCCTACTATTTTTCGACTGCGACGAAGCTGCGTGCACTAGTGACGCAGCGAAGGAGTGATATGTCTACGGGCCCTACTCTTATCCCTGTAACATAAACAACTGACTGCATGGAGAGTTTCAACGTTTCCAGCTAGCAGTATACAGTGGGACAGCGAAGACAATAGGGTGATCAAATATTTCTTCATTTTATGAATTATTTATGAATTATTTATGAATTATTTATGAATTATGAAGTACGAAGCATATTATCTGGACTGCTGACGGGCAGAAAACTCAACAAACGAAAATAATTATCACCAAATATGTCGCGAAACAGGTCCAAAGGTTATATACAGTGCTGGACAAAAGTATTGGCACAGCATGGTCGTGAATCAATGTATTTATATCATTGCTTTCACTATGTAATAAAACTAGAATAGATAATAAATGAATATGTCAAAAAGTTTTTCCATCAAATCAATTTATTTAGTAGTCATAAGCACTTGTACCACAATGACCATGCTGTGTCAATACTTTTGTCCAGCACTGTATGTATAGGTAAGAGTAACAAATATACCGTGAAATGTGCCAAATGTTCTCGATTTATATGTAAAAAGCATGCAACGAAACGTAATAATGTTGTACGTGTTCATTGTACATAAATAACAAATATGTTTACAAAATTTTACATTTTTTAAACAAATTCCACTCCTTTCCACGTTATAAATATTGTGGTATCGCAGGATGAGCGTATTATCTAGAGTGCGTGCGAAAGGATGAATGATCGTGCGCTAGGATCGTGTGGACGGGATGTTTATGAATGTATCAGATGAAAGTGAAGAGTGGCTTTAGGAATGCGTTTGAGTGTTTGGGCTAAGTGACCCGCTGAGGGTAAGATTGCAAGGAGTGCGTGGGAAAGTGTGATTGGAAAGAGAGAATAGGTATGAAAGAGGATAGAATGTATGGTTTTAAATAGGGATGCAAGGGCGTGAGTGGGAGGAGTGTGGAGTCTGTCGTAGTACGTGTAGTATATTAGAGTTCGTAGAGAGAGTTGTGAGAAAAGGTGTGGTTAGTTGTATTCGTGCTGCTAAGTGTAAACGTATTGTTAGGTATAATTGTGTCGTTGTAGTTATAAGAGTTTAGTTAATAGATAGATTATATTCGTAGTCTTTACCGTCACCGCGCGTTGTATGTTATATTTTATGATTAATAAATAGTTGTACATTATTCGTGTTAGCACCCCCCTATCTCTACAATATTATGAGATAATATCCTGAGTCAAAAAGCCGACCCGGTCGGTCATCTACGGTCAACTATTCGAGGGACTGGTCTCGAGTACGCACTAGTGGACTATCGATGTGGTCAACCCCCTATAAAAAGATTAAAATTTCCCAAAGACCGAAAAACAAATTGACAATTTGTTTAAACTTCCACTCCCACCAATAACCTCCGAACTCCATACACACCCCTCCAACCAACATGCCGTCAATAGGAAGAAATACACCCACCACTTACACGCCTCGACAATCAATAACAGCAACACACGAATTTATAAAAACGCACGATGACAGGAGAGCGCAGACACATTCAAAAAGCAAACCGACTATGTAAACATATTCAATCTTGTACTATCTCTAAATGAACTCTTATAAAAATCTCGATTAACTAGTTTACGTTTGTGAGAGGACGTAGTTTGATCTTTTCTCATTTGATAAAGTTCGGACAAAGCATCAGCTAGCGAGAGTATCATCTTCCAATTTAATCAGAAAAACATAGAACCAGTACTGCTCTTGGCCAGCTTCTACCTCGGCCCGTTATTAACGCAGGTGCACCTTCTTTTTTTTCGTAGCTGGAAAGCACTTCAACCCGTTCCACCACCTTTTCCACCCTTTCGAGGACCGAGTGGCGAACGTTTGCAACCCTCAAAAAGACAGGGCTGCCGAGTATTAGCGTGCGTACCACTTTGTGTCTGTTTCCGTTTTCGTTCTTGCGTCGGTTCACCCCGATGAGAAAAGTCCCGAATGAGTTTCAGACCACGAGATTTCGACTATTTTCGCTCACCCCTCTATTCTGATCGTAGCCCTGGGCATTAGAGAATCAACAGAATTTCCAACGATCACCGATTTCCAGCCAAGAGTATCAATAACAACGATGCCATTTTGCGGATTACTGCTTTGGTTTTGCAATCGGTTCTTCCATTTTCTCATTACTCGTTATTATTAACATCTTCATTTACACCCCAATGAGAATTTTTACAGTCGGATGTTTGTATAGATAGGAAATCACGAAGATACGAAAATGACAGTGTGGTTTTTATCAGACAGCGGGATTCGAGTAGACCCAGCATCGTCATCTGCACCGTCAAAATATTAAGTAGCACACTTTCGGATAGACAGGGATGTTACACGGTAGCTTCCCATTGAAAGAATCTCAAATTAATTTTTAAATGCCCTAGTCGAAACTCCCCCCACGGGGGTTATTACGAAGTTTTTGAGGTTCCTACGATGCTGCAGGTTGGTGCTCTGATGGCCGTCTTGCTATGATAGATAGCAGATAGAAGGACGCAAAGAAGGGATGCATTTCGCCCTGGGCCTGCTAGTGGACTGGTCAGTAAGACTTTCTAGCAAAGCCTGTCGTAGACGGGGATACTTAGGTATTTATGGGAGTCGAGGATTCACCGAGAACTCGCGAGAAACCTCATTTCCAAATTTCATACACGATTCATCTTCTTCTACCCCCGAAGCCAATTCTGTTTTGCGACATTGATCGCGATTCTAGCTTAATAGAATATTTTCCCACTCGATACCACGCATTTGAACAAAAGCAAGGTTCACAGAGACGAGAACTTCGAGAACTAGGAAGAATTCGCGATGCTTGGTCGAAGTTGGCGAATCGCGATACGCCGTCGAACGAATGGCGGCGGAGGCTCGGAAGGGTAGCTAGAAACGGCGATCAAGGCCAGCCCGAACGAAATTACACGAGCTCATAAATCTCGGGGCATAATGCGGCGAAATAATAATGACAATGGAAACTTTCGACAATAAGCGAGGGACAATCGTATTGAAAGC
This sequence comes from Eufriesea mexicana, assembly GCF_001483705.2. NCBI lineage: Eukaryota > Metazoa > Arthropoda > Insecta > Hymenoptera > Apidae > Eufriesea > Eufriesea mexicana. The sequence continues at coordinate 135,387 of NW_016911049.1, forward strand.
GGCAAGGGCGGCTCTCACAATGGCGTCTTACGTGGAACTCGTGGCGTATAATTATTGGCCCATGACTAACGGCCCGTGAATTTCGCCTTGCCTGTTTCACACGGACAAAAGTTTCCCCACTGCCGTTGTTTAGTGTCTTATTTCGTGGTTGAACGCGGCCTGTTTAAGGGATCGCCATTCACACTCGAAACTTTCGCGCTGCCTCGTAACGAATTGCCATTGCGACGACAGCTGCTCGCGCTATTTAGCCCGATAATGAGGCTATTCGCGTCGAACGGTGATCGCTGAGAGTTTTGAAATTCTTCGCGAGTCTCATTTCGCGTATGGCGGTAACGCGGGGGGTATAGATCGTGTCTTAAATGGAGCCCTGAGGGGTTGAAGTTGTAGTAGCATCGTTAAGGAAGAGAGATGGCGTCTCGCATGGTAAGGTAATTTAAATAAATTCCGACTCGCGTGGAGATCCGGGGTCCAGACTAAATCGTTCGTACAGACAGAAACGTTAGGTCGGGAAATAAATTATTTTCGATCGGAGATCCGTCGAGCTCGATGGCCAATGGCCGACGCGGACGGAGAACAGAACGGACTAAGGAAAATCGAAGATGGAAGGACAGTACGTGGGTGGTAAACTCCATCTAAGGCTAAATACGACCACAAATCGTATTACGAATACGACTGTCGTATACGAATGCAACTGAAAGGGAGACAAGCGTAGGAAGTATCAGACCGTGTCAGAGTCTGTCTGGCGTGGCTGTATGGATTTGCCAGTCCGCGTTTTAAGATCGTTAATTCCCGGAGCCGCGGAATAGCGAACGCGTGGCCTCGTTTACTTTTAATTATAATTAAATTAAAACCAGCCGCCGCCTAATCTTTTCTCGTGCGAGCAACGTGCCGCCAGACACATTTAATGATACCCTTTTGTTGCGCGCCGGCACAATGAAAATTGTTCGAAGCACCGGCTTATACTTCGTTAGAGATTGAAAGTAATATTTCGTGAAATAATGGCCGGCCTGTTAGAGGCCGTCGACTCCTTCTAGGATCCAATTATTATTATCTTTCCCCGGTTTCCCTTCTTTCACCGACTCTTCTTTCGTTCCTCCGCCTTTATCCACCGCTCCTTGTCTATCTCTGTGCCACTCTGCCCTGCGCCATTTCTTTTTTCCCTCCTTCGTTCGTTCAGCCGTCAGTTACGACGACTGCAATTCAATGCAGGTATTATCTATGCGGGACGGCGGAAAAATATCAATTCTCTCGTTTGTCCGTAACACCGGTCCAGAGCCGAACAATGCGGCCCGAGGACCGATTCAATGCAGATTCAGACGAATTGCATCCGGCCGAGTCGCGGCCGTTCCAAGCTCCTGGATAGTTTCCACCGGTGAGCACCCGACGAATATTTCCTTCGACAGCTTTATTGGCGCCCAACGAGCTTCATGGAAATACCGACTACTCAGCTCCACCGAGTAACTCCCAAGGACGAATGCATTTTTTCCCTTCAGCAGG
>NW_016911049.1:136983-205502 GCF_001483705.2 Eufriesea mexicana
TCAGCAGGATCTCCGGAGAAGCGATCGATCCACGTGCCCATGCTAAATTATCATCCACCTAGCCGGGCACCGTGGCTGCTATCGGATTCCTCCGACCCGCAATAACTCCAGGGAACATCGAACGTGAGATAATCGCGGAGTATCCTTCAAAGTTGCTCCTCGAGTCAGTCCCTGAACCTACGTTCCTGGAACTGAATCGGAACCGCGTTTATACGGCCACCCGAATAAAAATCCATTTAAAAAATACTTGGAAAGCAATATCGCGATATCGCTGCTGCGAATAAAAGAAGATGAAAAACGAAATTGTTTGATACCATAGAAGAAAAAAAAAGAGAAAAAGGAGGAATAGGAAATATTTTTCGAATCGACCAGGATTTATTTACCTCGATGAGAATCGCAATATTTCTGTAGCCCCGCGATCTGCTTGTAGCGAAACGGAAATATTGAATCGACTAGTCATCGATTGGTCTGGCTATCGAATTCGGTTCGATTATCGAATCAGAGAATAATTCAGCGGCGATCACGAGCAAAATCCTCGATAGGCGATCGTGAAATTTGCGCTACCCCGTAGCTCGCCACGTCGGTCGCGGTCGCGAATTACACGAAAAGCGGTGGAAACAGCGGTACCAACCGCGTTGCACTGCCAGACATTAGACTGCGAACAGCACTTAGCGGTTATTATTCCTAGTAATCCCGGTGATTAAAACAAATTTAGTGGGTGGGCATTAATTACGCCGTATGAGCGTCGCGGTTATTTCCATTGAAGGCCGCTTTACATGCACCGTGTTGTATTAGGCGCAGCTCATATGCACAAATTCGCCTATAAATTTTGCAAGAAGCGGGCCCGTTTAACGTGCAGCTACGCTAAGCTGCGCTCATACCTAACGTCCCATCGGCCTGACGAATTGCACCGAATATACAATGGCATTCCATTCATCTCGACGCGTCGCGACGGATAAACAGTTTGGGTAATTGAAACGTTGACGCGAGCGATAAAAATTTACCATTCTCTCTACCATTTTCCATTTTTCCCCGAATTTTTCTCCCATTTCGAATACCAATGAAATCTAGCGTTAGGTATAAATAACGAAGAACGGTGAAATCGGAATATCATAACCGGGGAAGCGTTGGTTGGGAAAAATAAAATAATACGCGATAGAAATCTGGAAATTTCAAGCCTAAATAAAATCGAACGTCGCGACGCTTCAACGTCTGACACAATGGCGTCGCAGCGGGAATTTAAAATGTCGCCAACGCGTGTTCAAAATGGTTTCCTTCAAAGAGGTTAACTTGAAAAGGAAATCTTGAATACTAAGACGTAAGTATCTAAATATTATATTATCTAAATAATTATTGGATATTATATTTGTATGTGTTATTTAGTGTGTCTTATGTGTGTGTGCTAATGCTTGGTATGGCACAAGACAAAAGAGTGCTCCTGCAGCAGTCGTCTGTTGCTCGCCATAGAAGAATGAAGTTGTATACGTGGTGCTGTAGATGGAAATGTAGAGTCAGATTATATTAAGTATTAAATAAACTTTTGTATTAGCATTACAAGGAAGTGTATTGAAGATTTATTTGAGCCATATTAGAGTTTATTCTTTCAATAACAAGACGTAGACTTCAAACTCTTGGCATTCCGGACTAAAATACACGACCACGTTTTCAAGATCAGCAGGAGCAGGAATTATTATTTATGAAACGGTAAATTATACGAGAAGCGTGGAAACTGATCGTAATTTGGAAACATGGTTCAGAAAATATATGAAAATGCGACGACGCGTGAGAAACGCGAATTTAAAAGCGCGAAAAGAGTTTAATAACCCATTGAAATTTCGCGAATTTTATTTTCACACAGCGCAATGTCACTGGAGAAAATTCACGTGCCACGTGCCGTTTTAACGACGAGAGTAAAGAGCGCAAAGAGTGTCGGATCGAAGCGTTCTTTGTCAGAGGCTTTAGACTCGGTTTCCTTATTCTCGCGAGATGCACTCGCAATTTTTTCCACGAGCGGATGCGAACTCGCGCCGATATTTATCTGCCGGCATCGGGAGAAAAGAGTGGCGCAATAAATGTCAGCTCGTAAAGCGGCGCCCGGGATTCCATCTGCTAAGGACGCCCCTGTTTTCGATGCATCTTCACGTTCTCGTGTTATACGGATTTCCAACGTGCGTGATAAAATCAGAATTATCACTGTTATCGTCGCTTCCCTGCCAGAGCAACGCAAATGGCACCTCGCATAAATTTTCCATTTCACTCGCTGCATTAACCATACCACGGTTTAAACAACAACCATCTTCAAATTTTTGATTAAAAATTCTGTATTAAGCATTGTCGCTCTGATCACCTAAATTCTTTATTTTTCCTTTGATACATATGTCACGAATTTTTTAATATTTTCTTTAATTCCATCCTCCTTTAAGCTCTCATTTTACCATTTTTATATTTGCCGGTCTCTTCACCGGTCATGGTAGGTTTAATTTCGGCGCGAAAAAATATTAAATATTTTTGTTAATTTATTGGGATTTCAATAAATATATAATGTAAGTGAAATATGTACACTTGCGCGAATGTAAAAAAAGAGCTTTAAACACGCCCCTATGGGTCACAATACTTTAAAAGCGTTCTATGTTGTTCCGGATTAGAGACTGACTCAAAGGCATCCCTTCTAGCACCACTGCCACATCGTAGATATCTGCCAATCAGACGACTAACAGCAACAGTGAGGTAGAACCCCCACACATAAATCAAGAGTATAATTATTGCAAGTAAGAATATTTTGTTATTATACTGACATTGTGAAATCACACTTGCAGTGACAGTAATAAGAAGAAACAGTACGTGTTTATATAGCTTACAACTAAACGGATGAGGCTCATCCGCTCGGCCTCGATTCCGGGAGAAAAATGCACATTATACTGACATTGTGAAATCACACTTGCAGTGACAGTAATAAGAAGAAATAGTACGTGTTTATATAGCTTACAACTAAACGGATGAGGCTCATCCGCTCGGCCTCGATTCCGGGACTAGACTGACCAACTCTAAGAAGACCCTGGAAAACCACGACTCCAGAAAAGGCAAAACCCACGCAAGTGTTTGCAGGAATACAGAACACAGGCTCGCAGAGTACAAGCTTGCATCGCAACGTTGATTCCAACAATTATATTCTAGAACAGGCGCGGCAGCTACTACAAGTTGTCAACCACGTGTCATGTTTACATTTGATTTTCACAATGACAGCTATCGCAATAACAAAAACACTGTACCGATTAATTCACCGTTCGCTGCACGCTCTTCTATTTGTAAAACTGTACGAATCAATCAATTTAGAAGACAAATAAACCATCGAATCCATCCTGAATCAACAAGTGCATCCGGCGAGCTCCCTTGGTCCCGGGGACCAAGCTAATTCTCCAGGCTTCTCGTCAGCCTCGTCGTTCCGCTTTCCTCTCTTCCACGCGGTCACTCGCGATCGTAAAATTCCGTTGCTTCTAGGCCGCGGAATGATCTTCCTCCCTGAAGGATTTTCGACTCCGATCCAACTACGAGGAAGCCTGTCGACGACGTGAAACTTTCCCCTCTGATATGAATTCCGAGAGGATCGGTGTCGAACTGTCGCGTATCGCCCGACGTTTTCCAACTTCACGCCAATATGGCCAGCTGCCGACAGTCATTTTGCGCTTATTTGCACACTCCGCCGCGATGTTACCTCGCCTCCTTCTCCATCCTCCGTGTGCTCGCACGCTTTAGAAAACCGCGTAGCGCGAACGTGCCGGAAGAAGCGGCTGTCTTCGATTTTTCCTCGAACTCGCGGGATCTGGCCGTTGAAGATTCGCGAAATCGTTTGGGATTCAGAGGAGAACTAAAAGTTGCAAGATCAGGTACGATTCCGAGCTCCGAACATCGGCTACTTTCCGAATAAACGATGTTCGAAGAGTGAAATTCGCGATGGACGATCTTCGGGTTCCCCTGCTTCAAAAGAGGGAAGTTTCGTGGACCACGTTTGCGCGGATAGACGCACTAGGGAAACGAAGTATAGTACTGTGCGTTCGGGAGAAGAAGACACAGCGTGTTTACATCCTCACAGCTAACTCCGTTGACACTTTCTTGATCACAGGCTGTTGAAGGACAACGTTATATAAGAGTATGTAAGATTATGCGAGCTCTGGTTATCGATAATGGGGCTTGAGTGACAGCACGTAGTAGTGACAACCGGAGTCTCAAATCGAAGCGGCGATCCGCTTGATCTTCGCGATGAATTAACAAAGGAGGCCCACCTTTGAAAGGACAGCTCGAAGAGCGAACCGAGGAGTCTTACGCGAGAGAAGAGAGCGACGTGTATTGTATCAAGAAGTAAAGCGGTCACTGAGAGTTAGATTCATTAAAATTGAGTCCTCTCTCTCTCTCTCTCTCTCTCTCTCCCCCTCTCCTTACAATTATACGTTGTCTCTTTTGTCCTGGAGCGTCTCCGACGTTTTCAAACCGATGTGGAACACATGAGAGCTGTAGCGAATTGGACGTTTGTTCTTTTCTTGGTCCTCGGTGGTCAGTTTCGTGCCATTCTTTGCTACATACGGATGGGAAGAATCGAACCTTTTCTCAGCCATCGGATTAAAAGTGTATCTATATCAATTCTATTACATCCCTTATTTTCCTTATTCTGAATATTGTAGTATCGCAGGTTTTCCATCTCGTGTACAGGTAGCTTTAGCTTAGAAAGTCACTGAAGGTTCAAAGGCTAGGTCGGTCATGACCGTATTTGATCATGTTGGGGGAGGCTTCTGGAAAACGTATACATGTTGGGGAAGATATAAAAGAAGGTAAAAAGTGGTCGATACAAGTTACTGGAAGGCAGTTTGTTGGACGCAGTCTTTGGTGCAGTTCTTAGTAGACAGTTTTAGTTGCGAGCAGTTAGTTGTTGCATCCTGAGTTGTCATTGCGTTGTTAAGTTGAGCGTAGTCTTAAGTTGGGAATCGATATAGATTCATGTAAAGAGACAATTCGTGTGTTTAATCATCACCCACGCACTCTTAATTTATTATTAATAAATAAATATATATACCACCATCAATCCTATCTCCACAATATAAATTACTGTCTCGTTGAATACGCGAAGCTCCGTGTTCGTTTTCTAACCTTTGAATCTACGACACACGAAGTGCTTTCTTCTCTCGAACGCACAGTAACAGGCTCTGTCTTCGAAACCTTCGGATGAACTCTCCGTCACGAAATCCGGTTTCAATTATCCTCGGAACAATTTCAGGCGAACAAACTTAGGCTCGACTAACGCGAACGTCGCGGAATTCATTTTTCATTAAAGTTAATGCTCTCGTTTACCATTTTTTTAGAAGCATCGCGCTGCACTCGCCAGAGGAACCGAAACGGAACTCGTAACGAGTCCTCGAACGAGCTGAATTGGCGAAAAGATCGAAGGACTCGGCTTCGAAGACGGATAAACGAGGTCTAAAGGGAGCCAGGGAGTTTTCAATATTTCCGTGGTCAGGGTGGAAAGCGAGCTGGTACCCTCGGGAGAACGCTCGTCGGAAGATAAGCGTAGCAAGCGACGAGGGAATAAACGATAGTAACGCACAACGGGCGGGGTACTAAAAGAATATGAACCCGGCAGCTTATAAGACGACGAACTTGTGTACAGGGTGAACAGCCGTTAAGAAGGTAGAAAAGAAGGGGAAAAAAGGAAAGCTCGCTGGGAAACGAAGCGGCCGCACAAAGAACAGGCGGGACAGGCGGGAAGAAAGAGGCGTACTGGTGTACGCTGTAAAATAGAAAGTACAAGTCGGCGGGAGTTTCATTAACAGCAGAGGGTGTCGCGTCGTACGTTGTCAGAAGTTGCCAACTTTTAAATTACGTTTCGGCGGAAAAGTGGCGTTAAAACTGCGTAGACGGACGATGGATCGCCATCTTTCTTCCCCAGCTTTTCCTCGGCTTCGTCCTTCCATTACCCCGTCTCTCTTTCTCTCATGCTTCTCTTCATTCGATCCTATTCTTCTCCAGCAGTACGTCTTCCGGATCATTTTTCTGTCCTCTGGATCCTCGCTACCGTGATTCCTCGCTGGCCAGGACCCTTTTCCTCGAGGATCTCCTGTTTCAAGATTCTTCTCTTTCGAAATCTTTCTTTCCTGTCAGCGATTCGCCTTTCTCGAACGCCACTGGCCCCTTCCAAGATTCATTTTCGAATCCACTCTTCGCGGAGTTGCAGTTCTTCTCGTTTTATATTTCTCTTGTTTTGAATTCTGTTTCCCGTAATTGATCCACCTCTCAATCCCTCGCTGTAGAATCGATTCCCATAATTTTCGCAACACGAAGGTTCACCGACGAGAGCCTCGCGAGTTTCGTTAATCGGGAAACAAGCTAACGGGATGTTCGAGCCACGGCTAAATCGCGGGTATTCTTTACGTCGAAGTTTTAAAGGGATAATTAACGGCTTGTTGACCTACGGTCGCCGTAGCCTAAGTTCACTCCGAAAGTTGCGTGTAGTAGCTGTTTATACTGCATTCCGGATGGATTAACTTGTTTTCAACGTCGGTTGCTAGATAACGCGTGGCGCGAGCTGCGATTTGAATAATAAACAAGATTTCGATAGAATTAGCGTTGTTAAAATTAAACTCCCCTTAAATTCAAACAAAACTGCGTAGCGTCTACGAGACCTATCGCGAAGATAAAATTACCGGAATATCTAGACTCGAAAACTGTTGTACTTGCTTTGTTCCTTGGAAAATTAAGCAGGATATTCTTTGATCCTTTTTATAGCTTATTCTCGTGTCCTCGAGGTAATTTACTGTTTAGCAAGAGAATGCTTGCGAGCGAGCTGTTCGTAATCATTTTAACAAGTACTTGGAACAATAAGTCAGCGAGTTTGAAAACAGCTTTAAACTTTTTATCAGGGTAGTCTAGCAAGTCTGCGAAATTTTTATGTAACGCTATAAAGTATTATGAATAACCGTAAGGTTATCTTCCTCCTCGTCGAATAAAATATTGTTCAGAGGTTATGTTCTAAAAAGAACGTACCCAGTGGAAATATATTTTATTATATTCTATTTTAATTTATCGATGGGCCGTGCAGTCAGAACTGCCTTGCCTATTTAGGGCCACGCAAGTCACAGTGTCTCCAGAAAGCAGGGAACACAAGACAAAAAGGAGAAGAGGGGGTCACATCCCCTCTTCCCCATATCGCTAGAATGGAATAAAGAATATAGATTACGCAGATATGCCTCCAAAAATTCACGCAAAGTTCGAATTATCGTAGAAACTCGCAATAGATCGATTGATAAAAATATCATTTTCCGGAAGAAGGAATTATCATTTACCCCCATTTGACCCTATTACTGCGTATTGACCACCCTTCTAATCACCTTACAGTCGATGGCGCTACGTGATCGACGAAATAGCCAAAAATTAATCACGCGATCATGCAATTTCCAGCAAAAGGAGCGTCGAAAAATGCTCGTCAATGAATTTTCCGCCATTACCCACCATCCCCATCGGCGGCAGCGGGCTCCATTACAGAGGGGTTCATAAGCGAATCACGCGACCATCTCGTTCGCCTATAAAGCTCCATAATAAACGCAGAGCATCCAACCTGATTCTTCATGTTGTTGTAAAATTAAATAGTAAAGTAAACTCTACATCCCAGCAATGTAGGGGCTACCTCTTCTTCTGCGTTTTGTCTTTTGCCGCCTGTTTTCTGGAGACGCCCTGTGACCTGGGTGGCCTTAAACAGGTCAGTTCTAACCGTTCGCCCGTTTAATAAAGATCTATACAGTTTTTCCATCGTTCCCACTGACTACCATTCTTTTGCGTTATAACCCCTTTAACATTTTACAACCTGGAGGAAGAAATGGATTGTAATCCTAGAACATCGTCCTCTGGCCCTGCTGTATCAGCTGATTTCGAATCAGTTTTGAATATTCTCCAGCAAGTTAATCCTTCTGGATTCTCTATAGTAAGGACTGCCAGAATCTGAAAGAAGATCCCAAATCGAAGCAGACCCATATCTGTTACGATGTGCTCTAAGGAAGAGGTACTTTCAGTTCTTGGGGCGAAGAACCAGTACGGGGGACCCATCCATATCTTACAAGATCGAACACCAAACAATATATATATATATAAGCGAAAAACTAACAAATAACCCATTAGTAATTTATTATCAAAATGTGCGTGGGCTCAGAAATAAACTCTGCGATCTAAGACGTGCTATATCGACTGTTACTAAAGCTACTGACTCCCCTGTTCACGCATCACGTGCTCAAGTAGCCAAGGATATAATATATTCTAATACCAAATCAGAACTAATTATCGAATTATCGAACTAATTATATAGGAAGGCATTGTTACCTACAAAACAGTAGATAGATAATAAATAGAATGATTATTAATGTTAACAACACTTATCCTGCCCTAGATCTATTCAGCCGATCTCTTCACTCTATAAAACAGCTACTACATCGCACCTCTCTGTAAAAAAATTTTTTCTTTTCTTATACTTAAACACATCTCGTCTGTTTGTATATTTGTATACTTTTATTTTTATTTTTCTCTGTTGCCATTAATTTTATATCTCGCTGTAACAGTTTTCTTGTAATTTTTCTGACGGGTTAATCCTGTTAAATAAATAAATAAATAAATAAATAACGCGAAAGCGTTTCGTCGAACAACTGGACACTACGCGTTCGTTTGCCCTACGCCCCCGACCACGGCCCCTGAGATACGAACTTTTTATTAGAGAGGCTGCAAAAAGGCCTGACTTGATACCTACAGCGTTCTCGGGAAATTTCATTATTAGTACACGCACTTAATGGAAACCGAGTAAACCTGCTTCCGGACAGGCCGGGATGTCGATAAACTAATTACTTAACGAGAATGCGTCCCTTCTCGATGGAACGTCGCTCGCTAGACGGTGATAAAGTCGGGGGTGAAAAAGGGGAGAAAATATAACTACCCACTTTGTCGCGTTGTTACGCAATATCGCGGGAAATTGGATTACCCCGGTCTCGACGGCGAACGCGAGACAAACGACGAGAAAAAAGGTAGATTTACCTGGGGTTTCCTCGAGAGCAGCTTCGCCGATGCTTTTTGCAAATGGCGGTCCGCGTAATAGATGGCGAGCATGTTCGTCGGTCTAACGGAAAGTTGCGTTCCGGGAAGCATAGGTAAAGTCGCGTTGGTATCTTGAATTCCGATAGGGGTGAAGCACGGCGTGGTGCAGCTGCTGGAATTATTGAGAATTTTTTGCGTCCACGGTTCGCAACGATGAACGATTCGGCGAGAGAAGAGGGTGGTTAGAAACAACGCAGAGTGTTTCGTCCGAGCGTTTCTTTGGGAGCGAGATATTAGACGATGTTCGCTTCCTTTTTCAAAGGCGAACTCGTTTGACAAGATTTGTGTAGCGGCCTCGAAAGACCGAGAACGCTCGATAGCTGGCCACAAATTGCGCGGGGGTACATAAATTGTCGCTGATATAGAAAGATCAGGACCATCGAGATTGTTCCGCGACGCGTGCCTCCTGCGAAGACAAAAGACGTCATAAATAAGCCTTTAAATACGTCATAAATTATAAAATTAATTGCAATAAAGTTACAAACTCGATCTAATGATTTAATTTCTCACTGTTTTGTAGAAAATAAATATATTTTATCGTAATATAAATGAATGCAACACGAAATAAATGATAAAATCGTTCCTCTTAAGTCGATGACTTAGAACCACTTTCATAATTATAGGCATATATGCGCCCGCTGTTGTGGCCCTAGGACTGCAGGTCCTTAGTCAAGCGGCGGACTGTTTTATGTCATTGTCAGCGTCGCTATGAAGGAAAATCGCGTTTAAGTAGAAATGAGAACTGGTAGTTTTGAATGATTATCATAGCAGCGACTTGGTCCCAAGATACGGTTTACTCAAAATTGTCCCATCCGCAGAGTTAACCGTGTACGAGCTCTAATGGAGACTTGATTTCAAACCGTGACGGCGATTGGTCGAACCACGTGTGGAATATCCATTTCGTCCGAACCGGACTTCCGGTTGAGGATCTTTACGGATGGAACACGCGATCTAATCAAGCTAGTGACTCGATTATATCCGTTTGAAAAATCGAAGCAACCGGACTGAGCCGACGTGAACGGCGCGCTGTCCTCGAACAATAGGCCGGCGGAAGGTCCTGGTTGATTACTCGGTGGTGAAAAATGACGGGTTTAACCCCGTTGTCGGTGGTCGTCGACCCTGTCGCGGGGAAAGAAGACGGTCGAAATGATCGGGGAACGTCGTCGTGGCGATTCGTCACGCACGGCGTGATGAGAAAGCACGGGGCACGCCCTCGAAACAAGGACTACGAGCTGGCTACGCTTCGTCGTCAATCGTTTCACGGTTCAACCGTTTGATCGCGATCGATCGCGCTGAAAGAGGAACACCGTCCTGGCTGTCAACGAGGAGTACGGACGCACGCGATTAAGCGTCGTTAAAGATGGCAAGCTGGATCGGAACAGGTGATCGTGGTCGGTCATCCTTGAAGTAGCATGTCCACGAAGAAAGAAGATAACGGAAGAACGAGAGATAGGGAATGGAAATGTTTGAGTGTACACGTGTGCTTTCGATTAGGGTACCTTAACTCTTTGCAGCACAGGATTTCATATAATAAAATAGACCCATGTTGCATACAAATTTTATTGCGTTTTAAATGAAACAAAATTGGTATATTTTTATTAATAAAGGAATCGCAACAATTGATGAACCTGTACTGGCATGTAGAATGTTGTCAACACAAGCGAATACATTTATAACATTTGTCGAAGGTATTACCAACTGCTTTACGTAAATAAAACGAAATGTAAACCTATGCTCATGCAGCTATTGCAATATTTCGAGGTAGAAGTAAAAATGTACCACTATGCATTACGGTGCATCAAAGGGTGGAACACTTTTAATCCCAGAATGCCCCGAAGGCTTAACTAGGTTCGTTCCTACGAATGCGAATGGGAGATCGACAAGTGGACGATTCCAAATGTGGAAATGAAGGGGTTACCAACAGGCCAGCACCATAGGAACACCAGCCCATCGGTAGGGACCACAAGAGTCAAAACCGAGCGAAGCAACGGAGACATCGTCATCAATGATGCGGATCCCCACAGGTACATACAAATCTAGTTCTAGTTTGATAGTTCCAGTCCCAGAAAAAGAATGCAAGTCCTGCCTAATTATTTCTCAAGCTCATCCTCCGAATTTTTCTCCACCTCTGCTTCAATCTCGCGGTTCTACTAACAATTTATTCTCACTCTTATGACTCGGTATACCAAGATTTTCGAATAAAAGAGGAAACGGTCGCCAGAATCAGAATTATTTTACAAAATCCAGCGACAAAGATTCACGCGAACGTTCATCTTATCTCTAGATTACATTGTCGGGTGCGTGTAAAGCAAAGTCGACAAACAGCCGTTGGCTTTAGCCGTTATAATAGCAACGAGATTAAATTTGGCCGGGAGATAAGGAAATAAAAGTCGCATGAAAATTAAGAGACAACGATCCATCGAAGAAGCAACGACACGCGGATTTCCACGCAGCACAAATCATTCTGTGTTTTTTCCACAAACGGAATCCGGAGTATGCAAATAAGTTTACAGCTAACCCTTCTGCAAGCTTAGAGAAATGAATTTCGAAATTTTCCACGAAATGAAACTTTCCCTCTCCCCCTCCGACCCCCGTACAACACCCTTGCACACCGTCTTCCTCCCTTTCTCTGCTCACAGCCACACTTTGCACACCCTCTCGCCGAGCTCAACTTTCCTCCGGAATAAGCCGGCGAGTTCCCCTGCGGGACGAAATACATAACTCGCTTATGTTGGTACGCGAGTTTCCCCCGAGTGGTCATAAAATTGCATATTCATATTACACGACTGCCGCTTTTAGCGCGGTAATGAAATGGCGCGAATAAGACATTTCGAATAAGGCGCGCAACTGATAAACCGAATAACAACGCCCTGCGGCTGACCGTTTCCGCCTTCCTCTATTTCGTCTAGAGCGCGATGCTGCTATTAGTGCAAGGTACAAACGTGTTTCTTCAATATTTAATTAGGCACGTGGCGGCATCATTCTCACCCTCAGTAGATAGAACCCAGGGTCAAGGAGGTTCGAGGATTTTCGTGCAAGTCCTCAGTGAACCCTTCGCTTCCTATATACAGCATTTCCAGATTTTCCAATAGTATTCCCGGTCTAAGGCAGGGCCTGCTAGGTAACCTTACTAGTCCACGAGCAGACCCCAGGATGAAACGCGTCCCTTCCTCTTCTTTTCATCCCTTCTAGCACCTCCACAACACAGAGAATACCAGAGACTAATCGACTACAGTAACAATGGGGGAGGATCCCTACAGGCAGAATGACGATGATGTGAAACGTGATCTTTGACTTGCAACGTTTTGACAGAAAAGAGAAAATAAAAGTAGAAGGTTGTTGAGCTTAAGCAAAAAGAAATTGAGCAATATTTAATACGTGCTCATTGTTCTCTGGTAGAGAGAATTTTTCCCGCATATTTAATTAACACTGCATGGGTCGTGCCTTCATTTCCATAATCGTTGTTATTAAGAAGAAAGTGTGAGACAAAATAAAAAGTTAACACAGAATTACCAACGTAGCCAGGTATCTTATCTTTAGGTATAGTCACCGAAAACCTACAGTTTTTCCAAATTATTAATTCTCATTAAGATAGAGAGATACTGATATACACCGTCATTTTCACTGCCCCACTTTAGTTGTGATTAACTACGTATAACATAATTTTCTCGAAGATTATAAAATTCTCTACGTCAAGAACCAGGTAGTCAATAGGCGAAGATAACGCAATCGTAACAGGTTGGATCAATAGCGATAAGTAAGATGCAGTTTGATGGCAGCATGAATCAGTCGGATATCGTGGATTTATAGCAAGACGTAGTTAAGTAACAATTGGATTCGTAATGAGTTAATTCGCGTAGCAAGAGTAACGGGTCGTTCCTTGAAGATTCTGCTTCCGAAAGAAAAAACGACGTTGATTTAATGATCGCACGAGGATCGATGTTTCAGGGTCGATCGCTTCTTTCGCGAAGCCAGGAGATACGCTCTCGTTAAACTGGTTTTTCTCCCGTGAGAAGCAGTTCCCGGATCGAAGAAAGTAACCGCGCAATTGCGGCCGCGTACAGCGATTTGCATTTAATCGTATCGACCGTGTTTCTTATGCGAAACGAGCGAAAAACAATGAACGATAATATACCAGGGTGGTGGTAAAGTTTCTAGCCTCAACCGCAACCATATGTTAATAGCACTGACAACACACAGAACATGCGTTATGGTTTCATTAATCTTATCAGCGACTGTCGTATCTATAACAAAATCCCTCGACAGATGCACTCACCAGGTTTGCCGCGAAATGCAGCACATATTGCAGAACATAGACATAAAAAATAAATGCATTATTAAAATAAATATAAACAATAATGTTCGCACATATAAAGGAATACGTCTAGTTAATGCACCAGGAGGTTCTATATTTTCAAACGTAAGTCCACGACCAAGTTAATTAAACGAATTAATAGAACTTGTATTAAAAGAACGTCTCTATTGCTCCGAGTATCTTCAAGCATCTCCGCTTGATAAGAAACGAAGGAATTGCGAGTGAAGAAAAATTTAGATAGATCAGTGGATCGTCGATTACTCGGGCGAACGAAGATATAGCGAAGAGTGTTGTATGAAACAATCGAATCCCGTTGTTGGACTAGTATATTTTAAATTAGCAAGAATTGGAGCGACTGTCAAGCATCTCGTCGCGATAAGAAACGAAGGAATTGCGAGTGAAGAAAAATTGAAATAGATCAGTGGATCGTCGATTACTCGGGTGAACGAAGATAATGCAAAGGGTGTTGTATAAAACGACCTTTAAATTAGCGCGAAATGGAGGTACTGTTCTCCAGAAATAATTCTTTCGTCCGGACGTTTAGGCAAAGGTGAACTCGCGACGAAAACGCGCGATTCCACCCTTCTGTAATCAGACCCATTGTCTTCTCGCGGTGTCGAATGATCGTTAAAACGTAACAATGCTCATTGAAACAGAACAATTAGTAGCCGGGACTACGTCAGCTTCACTCGCGTGTCAACGTTCGCGCCGATTACGACAGCTGTACCTGGGGCTACGCCACCCCGTCGCCCAAAATTAATATTTTGCAGGTTAATACGTTTGAACGCGGATCGTGCGGATGTTTGACGGCGGTGTGTAACGAATTCGAGCATCTCGCGATACGAGTGCAACGCGGACCGATTAATTCGTTTCCTGTTTAATGGCTGTTTTAATGGGCTGCTGGCAAGCATAATACAGCGTTTCGCGATTCAAGTGATTTCACAGATTGGTTATTACATCTCGCGATTGTCACCGCTGACCCTTGTTTACTGTTATCGTTTCGATTCTCGCGGGTTTATCGTTCCGTGAGAGCCGTTTATTGTTTCGCCACACTTTCGCGTGGTCGGTCTCTAAACGCGACACCTTCGCAAATATTCGTTCAACGTAGCCCTCGGGGCTAGCTAACTTCCACGAGTACCCAAGTTGTTTTCGTGTCCACTTCCTAACTACCAGGAATTGACAGCACGAACAAGCTGCACCCTGGTCTCACAATCGGACCATTTCCGAACAGTGATCCTTAAGTCTCCTTAAGTCTTCTTAGCCGCAAGGAACTTCACTTTGCGATCATTTTATTACTGTAATGGTCTGGCATCATTTGATACGCGAGGTAGGCTTACTTCACAAATATTCGGCATAATAATCGCGAATTTGAAAAATAGAAATTGCAGGATAGATCCAAATTTCTCTCGAGCTTTGATAATCGATGAAGCATCGGTTAGCAACGTTATCCATGTGTTATGGATAACGTGGTAGTGACTTTTCATAGATTACTCGAAAGCATGGTGTGAAAGTGAGTAATTTTCCTTGGAACTCGATGGAAAGACGAGTGTGACACGTGTAAGTGAAAAATAGTTCGTTGACAACTGGAATTGTATGATCGAGTCAATGTCACAAGACTGCGTGCATCGTGTGCATCTACTTCCATTGAACAGTTAAAATATATTATTCCTAAACATTAAAATACCCTTTAATTATATAATCTGTTCACATCATCTACGTCAACCCGAATTTCAACGGCAACGAATCTATGGCACCAGATTAACCTCTTGTCCTACGATTCAAGTCCCGATGGTGCACGACATAGTGAACAATAAATTTGATCACACGTCGAGTCATTTCGTGCGAATGTGGCGAAGAACAACACGCAACTGGGGCAGGAAGACATCGGCGAAAATGAACCACGAGCCTGACTCGTGTTGCTCACGTTGGGCCCCAAAAAAAGCCTGTTCGGCACAACTCCTTTACCACGGGTCTCGCACGATATCGTAAACGAATAGGTTAACAACTCTGTTCACCGAATTTATTCGAGATTCGCGTTGAACAGTGTAATCACCGATCGATCATGCTTCCCAAGTGATCCATCTACTCGAAATCCGCTTGAAATCTACTCGAATCTTTCAGCTTTCCCGAAATAATTACAGGGTCGACTGACACGTGGGTGAAGTCTAACCGATATTTACGTGACATGGGTGCAACGTGTGTCAGACAGATCGCGATGTAACGCAACCCTTGTCTCGCGAACAATCGACCAGGATAGAGGCTCAGGAGCGGTGCTCCACGTGAATATCTATTACACGCCTTTTCACATTGTGCGGTCACGCGGCAAAGAAACGACCCTAGTCGTTATTTCTTGCGTGGCTCTCTTCGACGTTACGCGTCAACGTAATTGACGCGGAAAAACCGGCCCACGGGGAACACGGTAAGCACGGTGGGGAAAATTGGGGGAAAACTGCGGTGGTAAACAAATGAAGGGGCAAGAGAGAATGCGATACACTGATTTGTTCGTTTCGTTCTTTCTTGAAGGAAATTCGTCGTCCAAATTCTAACGACAAGGGTGACGATTCCGCCATCGTGCTTTTGCTCGATTTCTCTATGACACGCTGAACCATTTCGTTTAATATTCATTTCCATATTTAATCGCACATTCTACGCTATTTTCTAACGGTGAAAAGAATTTTGCAAATGGTATATTTCGAGTACGTTTCTTTTCAAATATTCTCCACAACAGATAAAATGCAGGTAGTGTACAGTGCGTCACGGTTTATTGGTTTAACGAAATAAACGTTGCACTGCTCTTCGCGTTGGATAATAAATTTAACCGAATTTAGTGCTCGACGCGACAAACCTTCCACGAATCGTGATCGCTTTACGTTACGATGGCTTGAGAGATAAAGTTTTATGCAGGAATAAAAGGAATTATTGACTTTGTAACGCGCAACGGTACTCAAGTGACGCAGGATGAATTTAAATACGCGAAAGAGATAACTTCGAATTGTTTCACGTAATAAAGCACGTAGCAAAGCAGCGAGTAAAGTATTCGAATAAAAATTTTCACGCGATTCTCGGATTAAAAGAAGGGATAAATAAATCGTTGAACGAAATCAATTGGCGCGGAACGCGATTATAAAATTTCCTGGCGGTGGTACAATCGAGAAGTCTAATTCGAGAAAATTCGAAATATTCGACGACCCAAGGAAGATCGGAGCATCTTGACTGAGATTCATCGGTAAGGAATTCATGAAAAATGATGAAGCGTGGCAAGTTCGTCCGGAAGAGGGGTTTAACTTCTCAGGGTTGAACGATCGGGAAGAAATTTCATCGCTTTCGACCGCCTAACTGACTTTACCGCTAACTACGCGGATCACACAGAAGAATCTATAAACTGAATTAAAAGTCTACCATCTTTCCTTTTTCCGCAAAACGTCCAAAGCGCTTATAGTTCGTTAATTAATGTAAGTTCGCGGCGAAGTTGCCCCGTGTCCTGAAACTGTCTCTTTCCACGGCGATCGGACGTGTTTAAAACGGATGAGCAGAGGAAGATAATCGATAAGATAAACAGGATCGTTGACCGGAGCAGCGGAGAAGTTCAAGTTGCTCGGTCTCCAAGTTTCTTCGGTTCAATGGACAGAGACGAGAACGAAGCAGCTTCCCTTCCGCGGCGTCGATAGTGAATAAGCAACATGGAACTCGAGAGTATCGTTGAGATTTGACACAAACACTCGCAGCTTTTCAGCCACTCAATGAAGTAAACAGCGGGGCGGAAGTAACTTATTCATGCAAATTTATCATGATGCTCCCTTTTCCCTTCAAACAACCCGATTTAACCGTTGTTCTTGCTTACGATATCGTCTGACTCGCGGTGAGACCTTGGCGTTTGCATCTGATCTCCGCCATTTTCTCATCAGAGACGAAATCAGAGGCAAACACACGGTTCTTTACGACGAACTTTCGCAATCTTCTCGTCCGATATTCACCTTCTCCGTTGTCAGAGATCCGTCGAAACGAACTTTGCCATTTAATACATCTCCGAAATGCAAATAAATATACAGAGAAATGGAAAATATCTTGGAAATTCTCAATACCGATATGAATATAGTCTGTAGTTCATCCGGGATGCTCGTAATAAATCCTGAAATTTTTAACCTCAAACCTCTTTTATCTATTACAGCATCGAAGCTACGCACGAGCCTCGACCTAAATTCCAGAGGAATTACACATAATCATATGAATCGTGCATAAATCTAATTCTTTGGAGTTCTTCGCTTCCACGAAAAAGATGTAAAAGCCTCTATAAAAATCCCTCCACATGCCGATAATTTTAATAAAATTTAAATTAAGAGACTACTATTGTAAATGGCTTCAATTAACACGTTGAGTGCTACATCAGTCCCTGGAGACTGACAGTAGACTTTTCGTTTGGACGGCGTGGAATCTAGGAACTGACAGCGAACTTTTCGTTTAGTCCACATCGGTGCGTGAGACCGGCATTGTCAAGAGTTAAAAATTATTAATAACAATTAATATATTGTAAAAACTAAATTCCCTCTGCTGAAGTAAAGGGAATATCGTCTCTTGGTGATCGCTTTTTAGGCTTTCTGACATTCCCCACCCCATTATCTTCTGTTTATAATTTGTATATTTGTGCATTGGCTGCACCATTTTCTCAGTCCAAACGACAAAGTGAAACAAAATAATCTTCTGTTCATACTCTTCAGCATACTTGAGTACTCGGCATCTAATGCTCACTCGCTGCCACCTCAGCGGAAATTATGGCAAAATCGGCGCCGCACTCAACGTGTTAAATATCCATTGCTTCCACACGTCCACGCGTATTTAAAACACGACATAAAAGAACGTACAAAAATAAAAACAAACTCCAAATTACAAAAAAAAAAAAAAAAAAAAAAAAAAAAGAAAGGAAGTGGCAAGAAAGGAAGAAGAAAGTGGAAGAAAGTATCATTTCTTACGCACACACCTGACAAATGAGATTGCCTCGCTACTGGAACGGGACAGGAAGATACGTCACTGTTCCGCGAGACACGTACACGCGTAATGGCGGTGCTTCTGGTCCCTTTGACATGGCTAAATTGATCGATACGGGTAATTTAAAGTACGCAATCTGATAAAATAGCGGAATTACCGCGGTGGAACAGTTAGTTGGTGAGTACGGTGAGTTCACGACAAAGGGGCCCGGCCGCGGGTACCGAAACTCCGCCTTTGGTGCAGCTTTTAATACTAATGGCCAACTATGTGGCAACTTGGCCCCGAATGGCAAAGCGTGTTCCTCACTCCTGGCAGCACGCATACCGTTCCGTTGCAGCCTCTGACCTACTTGATCGCCGAACCACCCTGTAGATTCAATTTAATCTTACGACCGGATTAAGCCGCGAGCTTAGATTGCGCTCTTTGCCGGTAACAGAGCTGCAGAAACCTACGCCATCGTGCCCCCGTTTCGCATAAGGAATCTAATAATTAGATTGTTGCGAGTCGAAACGAAATACGATGCCCAGGGTGGCTAAAAAGTTTAGGCTAGCGTCGTAGTGTTTGAAGTACCTGGCCCACCAGGTACGAGGGTGAGGTCACGTGGGGAATGAGTGATCGAGGAAGAAAGAAGAGAGAGCGTTAGGATTAAAATAAGGGTACAAGGATGCCATAGAGTTAGAGTACTAGCTAGCAGCAGAGGGTGGTCAGAGTGCTAACGCAGTGTCAAGATCAGCCTTAAAACTGTAATAAGTAATAGTTCACCCTTCCAAAAGACCCTTATCATTTCTATTAATCAAAAACCGTGTTGTTACGCAGTACAGGATGGTAAAGTTTCGAGAATTACAAGGCTCGAGATACGAGCCGAGTTCGCGTGATTGATGGTTAGAAATTAGGGACAAGGCGAAGGGATGTTCGGTTTTCGGATAAATCTTTGGTATTCTTTGCGAGGGGTGTTCGAAAATAAGGGGGTGCCAGTTGGATCAGTGTTTGATCGTGTATCACACTAAGCTGTGACTTAGCGTTGCTTCTTGTAGTAAATATAATTGTAAGGAAAAAGATCTGTATTTATTGCGACAAGCATTGTTACACTGTGCGATGATAATGAAGTGAACGAAAATGGAAACTAAAGAGCCCCCAGTCGCGTTTGTGACAGAAAGGTGATGGGAATGAGATCCCGGTAAGATCGTGCCCCTTGGGACCTGATTTTTGGCAGGCCCACGTCGGCTTGCGCAGAATAGAGTCGTTGTATTCCAACATTTGTTAACTATAAAAATTCTAAACTTTTATAGCCATCGTTAGGGAGCAGGGTTCCTCAGACTGATAATAATTTCCGCACATGATTTCTTGAAAGATTACAGTATGTATGAAGTTTCATAAAGTTTGGACGAAATGATCAGTATAGCGTTCGATAAAATTTTTTCGATTTAAGAAAGCGTTTACTATATTATACTGAAAACACGGATATTACTTGCTACAATTAGCGCGTATGTAAATTAAAATTGTATGCAACCAATTATTATTTCGTTTAATTTAAGAACGGGGTCTCTGTGGAGCAAAATTTAATTTAATAACTCGAGTGGGTCCCTGGGTAAAACGTCGGATTTTAATGAAAAAGGTGTTTGTAAAAGTTGGCTAGTTAAAAGGAAATGAAGAAAATGTTACAATGCAATAGAAAAATAACAGTATTTTCAATCAGCTTGGCGAATATTACGAGCCTTTGAAGTTTTGCACTGTGACATTTTCGTATAAAGTAGGTTTCCAAAAAATATAAATCTCGAGGATGAAAGGTCACTGCGATGAAAATTGACGGGTACAATAAAATCCTGATCCTTTTGAGGATAACAGAACAGCTCCTAAAAGTACTCGATTTAAAATAGGAAAGTAGATTAAGATTTAACGACGTGACGTTTTATTTGAATTCGGCCATATTTTAAAACGAATCATCCTATAGGAAGACATCAAACGACGACAAATTTTAATGCGAAGCGTCAGCGGAAAAACATTAAACTTTTATTCGCGGCAGTGTGTACAACGTTATTTCCCTTTTCTCCCTTTTTTACCCATCCTTATCTCTTATTTGCTCATCGACGGTATCGTTGCCATCCTTTCGCTTAAGCTTTCAGCCTGAAAGAGTATCAACACTATCACGGTGACACGCTAATCTTCGAAGTGCCACACTCTTGAAGGAATACCGCGATGAAAGTTTCCGAAGCGCCTTTGAAACTCCCTGTCTTTTACAAAATGCTTTGAGCCACGCGCATCAGCCCTTTTCAATGATGCAACTCGCTTGATTCAGTTTTTGACCCAGAAAAATATTCCACCGGATACACCATCGTCCTCCGCCGTGCTCATTGGCTTCCTGGGATCTTTCTTCCCTTTTACGCCGTTCCATCTGCCGTATCTTCCTCGAAAAAGGATTTTCAAACGCAAGCTCACGTAAAACAATCCACGTTATGTCCTCAGTGCGAGTTTTCGAAATGGGCCCTTCGTTTGCACATGCAGCAAAACAACCTAACGATCTAATTAGCTTACCGTGTGTGACGATACGATACTTACGGCGCGAAAAAAAACATGCAAATTTCTTTGCGGAGGATTCGATTTAACCCCCATTCGAACCCCATTAAAGGGTACGATAAAGCGATAAAGTACCAAGGAATGGAAGATGTCAACAAATAGCTGATAAAATAATAAATTATTTCAACGAAAGTAAAGAAAATTGAGAAGAATGATACAGAAGTCGGATGAGAAATTAATTTAGAAAGTAACAAGTACGAATCACGCGTGTGTTTCATGCGTGACTATTTCCATGATAGATAATTTCGTAGTCCGATCCGATATCGTAAAAATTACGATCGATTCGGAAGAATATAGTCTTTAACACGTTAAACGCCACGCTGGTCCCTAGGGACTTTAGACTTTCCGTTCACCGGTCCGTATGGTCCGGAAGGGCCCGCATGACGGTTAACTGTGGTGTGAACGGAACGGCACGTAAAATCGGCGTGGCGTTTAACGTGTTAAAGGACTAAATTTAAAGAATTAGTGAATTTTAATGAAATTTAGCTCGATGACATCGGCGAGGTTATTCCAACAAAATCTGTTCGTCCGTTCGAGGAATTCTTAGGGCTGTATCGTCCTAACTAGCAGACCCATGGTACATTTCGCGACGTGAAACAAAGAATCGAGAGGTAGCAAAAGGCTGATAGCGCTTTCAGAATCTCTCAAGTTAAGTTTACGAGCGTGCAGAAGCGACGATCGTGTCGAGTCGTCGATATCTTTAAATACTCGTAAAAGGTTAAGTAGGTATTAAGCAGACAGTAAGCCGGGAAATGATTGCAGATTAACGATCTCATTAAGCTCTTCAAACAACCACGGTTACAGGCAATTACGTTCCACTGCAAACTGCACACCTCCGTGGAATGACTTTTATACTGACGTACGGTACACAAACGCGCCTTCCGGCTCAGGTTCAATCGGCCGGCCACGAGGTTTACGATCCACTGACTGATCGAGAAGAAAATGCGGATACCGATGGTACAGATTAAACTCGTTATAACCAACGATAAGTCCCGGATCTGAATAGCGGGAATTTTTCGCTATCCGCGTCTAAAGCTTGAATTCACGAGAGATGAACTCGATGGAGCAGATCTTCAAACCTATTAACTAAGTCGATTTAACCGAAGATGCTTGCTTCCGATTAAGTCCAATGTATCTTAACCCTACGCTGATTGTACCGATTAATTATAGATGAGATACGTCTTGTAGCGGCATCACTCTCACCCTCGCTAGATGGATTCCTACTTGAAAGGGGTTCCAGGACTTTCTCGCAAGTCCTTTCCTTTCCTATATATAGAATTTCCCAACATTTCAGTAGTATCCTAGATCCACAGGCCCACGACGAAACGCATACCTTCCTGTTCCTTTCATCTCTTCTAGCACTGCCGCCACATCCAGGATACCCGTGACAAGACGACTACAGCAACAGTAGGGGAGGACCCCTCACAGTCTATTTTAATAGGTTACTTGCCAATGCTAACGTAATACAGGAGTCTACGCTGTCTAGCTGTGTGGAACAAATGCGAGGGCAAGCGACTATGAACACAACAAATGATTCATACCTAGTCTCTAGTGGATTAACGCATTTGCGAAGATTTCTCTTCATTTATTATTAACGACCTGTAAATAATTATAGGTTCACGAGGTATAATATCTCGTTCATATTCTCGACTTCCATAAATACAAAGTTCCTATGCTACTCAAGTACCCCCCGTCTAAGGCAGGGCCTGCCAGAAAGCCTTACTGACGAGTCCATTGATAGGTCCAAGACACGTTCTTCTACCCTGCTACCTATCGTATCAAGACGGCCATCGGGATAATGCCAACCGACAGAACCGTAGGGACCACAAGACTTCTATCATAATTCACACTGCCATTCTCCGATTTTCAAAAATGCGCCTAAACGATCGATTGCATATTAAATATGCGCAGTGAACACGATCAGCGAAAAATTGCCGATTTCAGGAAGACAATTGAAACATTTTTGTCAGAACGACCTAGTGAACCTCGTTCGTTTACTACCCCTATACCAGGGACGCTGTTCCTAAATCCATATCGTCAGGAGAATATATAAAGTCCGGTCCAGCACACCAGGAACATCGTTTAATTAAATCCGAGCAGTCCTGAATGACCGAGCTCGAAGAGAGACATTGTTGGCATACTCCGTGTCCGTCACAGGCTGAAGCAGCGATCCCTTTATACTCGGAGAGTCTTCGTCCTGACCTTCTACGAGGGCATTCATAAGGCCAAGCTGGTAGCTAGCTTCTGCCTAAACGTTTCTCCATTTGTCATCCACCGGCAGCCTCGGAGAGCTGGCATGGAAGAAAATTAACGTCGGTTTGTCCATCGGCCCTGCATTTTCGACAGTCCCCATCAATCGCCTTCTATTCTCATCATCCATCTCGACTCTTCTCGATTCAGACCACTCTTCCTTTCTATCGCTTCCGCTCCATTTCTCCCAACGCTTTTCTCATCCTCGTCGTCCCTCTCGACCACTGTTTTCCACTCTTTTTCATTCCCCTGGTTCATTTGTTATTCTGCCAACGTGTGTTGTTCGCGTGCTTTCAATCCACCCCATCCCTTTGCCTGTTTCCATGCCTAGGCCGCGTCCGCAGCCTTCTACTTCTTCCTTTTACCCCTTTTCCCTTAGCCCCTTTCTTCTTCCTCGTAGGCAAGCATATCCGTAGACAACTTCCACCTGATCGATATCGCCAACGGATCCGCTCGAGGCCGCCTCGCGAGTCTCGTGTCAGCTCGCGGCACCGAAGCGCGAGTTCCTCCCCCTCTCCGCAGATATCGACGACACATGGAAGCTCCTGGGAATCTCTCGGAAGAAAGTTCGTCGTGAGTCTTTCACGTTTGCCACGTGTGTCGGACGATCCGTTCGAATAGACGAAATCGAAGCAGCGAGTTAACGAATTTGACTACTAGGTTCGAAGTGGAAGCATCGATCTCGAGTAATTGTCACGAGTAAAAGACATTTTAAAGATGATTCGAAGATAGGTAAAATTGGGGGAGTCTTGGGAGTATAAATGGTCACTGAACAGAGAGGCTTTGAAAAGAGTATATTCTAGGATACTTTTAGGGTTCAAGAGTGAATGCATGGGAACTCTTAGGACGTTTCTCGAAAATGGGGGATAATAAACAGCGACTCGAGCGTTTAGGATGATATTTGGAAGGACAAATGATCGCGCGCAAGGGTTGCGTGGAGGGATATTTACGACTATCGAGTGCGAGCAACGAGCAAAAGTTTAGGCTAGCGTCGTAGTGTTTGAAGTACCTGGCCCACTAGGTACGAGGGTGAGGTCACGTGGGGAATGAGTGATCGAGGAAGAAAGAAGAGAGAGCGTTAGGATTAAAATAAGGGTACAAGGATGCCATAGAGTTAGAGTACTAGCTAGCAGCAGAGGGTGGTCAGAGTGCTAACGCAGTGTCAAGATCAGCCTTAAAACTGTAATAAGTAATAGTTCACCCTTCCAAAAGACCCTTATCATTTCTATTAATCAAAAACCGTGTTGTTACGCAGTACATATCTTTCATCTACCTCTGCAATATCTTCGAGAGGACCTGAAAGTCCAGAGTCAACATAACCATGCCTTCACCAGCCATGCGAAAGGATCAAGAAACCCTCGCCGTTCGAATCAAAATTCGGGGATGATCTCAAGGAAGCATCTCGCGAAGACGCTGCTCACCCTCGACGTCGCAATTCCGCGTGAAACAGATATTCCCGTGGCACAACTAACGTTAACGTCGTTGCTACCTAATAAATTTCGTCTCGCTGGCAAACAAATCGCCACCCTTAGCTTCGAGATACCTGTAGCGCCCACTTTATACGCGGTGGCCCCGCGAGTACGCGATTACATTTCAATATTTAACGAGACGGCGGAAATTCGCAGCGAAGCCCGCGATTACATCCTAGGAGGCTGCTAACCGGAAACGAGCCGGTCGTAGCGAATTATTTCGCAGTTCGTAAATATTCTTCTCGCAGGTGGAACGCAAGCGAGCCACTCGAACGAGACGCGAGCTCATGGTGGTTCCACGGGGTGGCGCGATTAAGTCGTAAAAATCTGTCACGCGATTTCACGCAGTCGGAGATCGGACTCTGCTCGTCGGGACAACGTTTACAAGCGGAAGGGGGCTGGTAATGCGCGGCCAGACACCGCGATGAAGTAATCCCATAAATTCGCATTACGCTCGAACGGCCCGGCAAGTTGAAAAATCGCGGTGCATCCTTGAAAGGTTTTTCATCTCCCATCCGCCGGTAGCCGAAAAGTCCAAAATGGATTCACATATTGCGGGTTATTTGACGCGACTTCTCACATTCGGTGGTCCTTTAATCTTTCCTCTGTCCAATTCCAATCGTTTCTTGAAAATCGCGTAACCTTCTTAGAATGTCGCGTCATTTTGATTTTCGAATTCTTCCATTTCCTCGTGCAAATGGCCGATACTGTGATCTTCGATTCGCGAGGATAAATTCTTGCATCGGTGAGGGAATCGTAGGTGATAAAGAAATCCAAATAAGAAGAAATACACCTGGATCTCGGTATCCCTTGATATGAATTCACCAAGACTGCGTGAATGCAATATCTTCGACAGTGCTGCCCTTTCTGCTGCCACCAAACTGTATTCCATTTCTGATATCGCGGAAGGGCGAGAAATCTTCGGAAAGAGGGTTCGGTATCGATTCTCAGGACTGGATATAACCACACTTCCATAAATCGAACTTTCGATTATCTTAATGACTATAAATTCGACACCTCGACGTGGAAATTCCTTCGAATACATCGACGAAAGATTCGTTAGTTGGAACGAGGTTTAGAATGTCGACTGGTAGCGAAGCAACGCTAGACCGAATGAAATTAAGCACGAGTCGAGGTTCACGAGGGTGATAATCAACGCGTCTCCAGATTTTCTTTTCAATTCTGCACCGAGTACACTCTGCTACTAACTTTTTCGAACTTTTTTCGGAATGACGAGAGGTACTACGAATATTCTCGGTTTCAGTAATCTGCTTCATTTCCTGTCTAATTTCCGGTCCTTCCACGGGGATTATATCTTTGAAGTATCGCAAGAACCTCGGTTAAGCCCATACAGAGTTTCGAGATGTTAAGTGTACTCTTGGAAGCCCAACAAACGGGCATCGCGCAAACGGTCACGACTAATTGCTTTCGACGTGTAATTGCTGCTTAAAAATGAGACGACCGAACTTTCGCAACGACCGGATTTCCTCGCGCGGAACCTGCACACGGCTAGCATGTGATTCGATAAGGCTGCAATTGAATTTTCACGTATTCGTACTGGCAGAAAGGCGATGCGAGAATGCAAGAACGAATCGGGTAGAAAATTTATTAGATCCACCGTGCATGGCGCAAAGGATCGTCTCATTTATCATAGATCAACCTTTCCCTTTCGGCACCACGGGCATAAATTTAGACCCGACGCAATTATCGCGCGATATAAAATTAATTCCCCGAATTTCTGTTTGATTCCGCGGATGTTGCCGGTCCGTAGGAGCGTTTAAAATTTCAGCCCTCGGTAATTTCGACGATAAGTTCACGGTCTATTTTCCGCGAAGCTTCGTGGAAATTCGTCCAGTCGACTTAGTCTTGAGACACTCGTCCCACTTCTCTTTGCTGCAGGGCAAAGCTAGAGCAAAAAAGCCCGTCGGCCGTGAAAAAGACTCGGGAAAAACAGACCGAGAAATTCTACAAGCCCGAAAAAGCCAATCTCGCGAGCAAACTTAATCACACTCTCGCTCCGACAACGCCGCTGCTGCATTTTCCTTCCATTTTCCATCGTCTTCGAGCATTAGCAGCGTGAAACATCAGACACGCGTTTCATCACGCTTGGACGTTAAATATCCGCGATCCCGTAAA
Organism: Eufriesea mexicana; assembly: GCF_001483705.2. NCBI lineage: Eukaryota > Metazoa > Arthropoda > Insecta > Hymenoptera > Apidae > Eufriesea > Eufriesea mexicana. The sequence continues at coordinate 163,828 of NW_016911049.1, forward strand.
ATCATTGCAAAGATTTGATTCGTTTCTCCAGGATGCTCGTAATTATTTCTTGCTCCTGATTGATTCTAAGTTGGCTGTTGCTCGTATAACTCGTGTGCTCGATCTCGGCGTCCATTAGAGTCTGACGACTGATAAATTTTAATAGAAATTTCAGAAACGACTCGTAATCGACTTAAATTACTGATGAGAGAATTAGGTCTTATTTCTTTGCTGGCATTAGGTATAATGTAATATATATTCAGGTATTATCTTCATGGACTATGTCTAAATTTGAACAATCCCTCCTCTGTCACGTGGCAAATAAATTAAACAGAAGTCTCAGAAATAATTCGAAATAGATTGGAATTACAATTACGACAATCACGTTCCAAATTTTCTACAGTCATTAGACGTGACGGAATATAATGAAATATATATTCAGACATTATCTTCATCGACCATGCCTAAATTTGACCAATCTCCGCTTTATTATGCGGCGAATAAATTAAACAGGAGTCTCAGAAATAATTCAAAATCGGTTGGAACTACGATCAGGATAATCACGTTTAAATTTTTCTACAGTTATTAGACGTGACGGGATATAATAAAAATATTAATTCCGATATTGCTTTCATCGACTATGCCTAAATCTGACCAACTCTCGTTGCGTCACGCGGCGAATAAATTAAACAGGAATCTCAGAAATAATTTGAAATTGATTGGAATTACGATCGCGGCAATCACGTTCCAATTTTCCTACAGTCACCAGACGTGACATGGTATAAATTAAGATACTAATCCCAAAGGCTATCTTCCCCTGTGTCACGCAGCCAAGAGACGGTCGAACCTACGCGATGTCTCGCATCTCACCCTCAGAAGTCAGCGACGTTTCCGCTCGCCATCGAAGAGACAGTAGCAGCCCCGGGGAACAATGTTTTCCGCGTAAATCAAAAGGAAGTTCGAAGGGCTCCGCCGCAAAGAACACTGGTTAATGGCGTCGGGAAAGTTCCATTCGTGGAATATCGAGTTTCACCCGCGAATCAATCGACTTTGTTCGACTTGGCCGACACCAGACGAATCCGTCCCGAGGAATATCTGACTCTCCGCGAAAGTTAACGACTTTCTTCGAGACCGAATTTTCCCGATAACGAAGTTCCATCCTCCACCCTTCGTCCTGTTTACCATCCCCATCGCGGCACGGCTTCGCGAGGCCGATAGCTTCACCGGAAGTGTGACCCCTTCTGAGCCCCCTTCGACTCATCTTTCGTCGTCTTTCTTGGGTCTCATCTTTGCGATTCTTTTTCCGTTTCGTAATCATATTTGCTTCGATAAATCGAGGAAAATTAAAGACGACGAGAGGTGAAATGTTCGGGGAATCTTACATCGTATATAAGATGACTGGTACAGAGATGAAAGATCGGGAAGATGGGGAACGGTGTCTGGATTCTTTGGAAACTTTCGCTACTTTGGTGATGAATTTAGGGGACAAAATTATCATCGTTCGTTGCATCGAAACGAATCGAGATCGATTATTCGTTAGAAATCTTGGCCCAGTCGTATGTATACGAAAGTAACAAGTATCGTATCATTTTTATCGTTTAGCTCGTTTAAAAATATCTCAACGACTCGAGACATCTATGCAACGATTATGGACGAAAGATCGATGTAATTCAGTGACCTTTAATTAAAATCGAGTGATTGGAATTGCGATGGTGTAATCGGGAAATCTGGGTTGTACGGTTGGTTCCCACGTGTTTGTTAGATTAATAGTTGCGTATTAAAAATGCAATGTCAAAAGTGTACGGCGATATTTGGTAGTGGTTGTCGTTCGTCTGGGCCTTAATAATGGCGGGCTGTGTGTGCAGCATCCATCATGATCACTTTTGCCCCGACACTCCATTAAGTTTCATTTCTTTCTTCTTCATAAGGGTTTATTATCAGCCGCGACCAAATTACAAACACCGTTATAAAAGCGAGGCCGTTCCCTTCTGAAAATCATTCTCATGAATATAAATTGTCGAATAGCGGGGATGAGCGATAGCGCCGGAACAAAAACGATACACTCTGTCTTTCCTTTCTCCTTCTCGATTCTTTCCTGTCAGAGATCAGATCCCTCGATCCGGCAACACGTGGTTCACAAATACGCGAGAAATATCTACGCCTGTAAAACGAACGATGCCTCGAACCGAAAGATGTTCCGAGTCTCACTTCTCCTACCTGCGTACGCGCAAACAAATTTTGAAATTTAAATCGAGCGCATGCTCGTAAAATTTAAATTTCACCAGTATAACCAAAATCTCTATTTCTCGCGACGAGACATTAATTATATTAAATTTTCAAAAATTTTCTTACACATTTTCCTATACATTTTCCTATACGTGGATCGCTCATTCGCCAAATTGATTAACTCCGCAATATATGTAGAAAGTAGACATTAAGGTGTGTCAAATTTCGGAGATTAAACGTCAATCGAGGGCTTTGATATTAAAATAAAAAGAATTTTTTAGAGTTTAAATCCACGAATGGGTGACATAATAAAACGAAAGGGAAAAACAATCAGCTGTTCGCAATAAATCCCATTTCCCGTTTTAATCTCCCCTTCGTTCAAGGGCTGGTTGGACCTTCGATTGACAAGCGAAAGGGTCGAGGTCTTTAAAAACGCGCATAACGAAACGTTGCAACGATGCCTCGCGAGGATTATAGATTACTTTCCGGCTCGAAAAGGGTTTTCTCTTTGATGTGACGTTAAGCTTCTATCAGTGGTACGTGTTTACGTGCTGATTAACGTCTACGAAGCACGTGCGACGCAACGTAGGGGTGGTGTCCTGAGGCAATAAAAGAGGCAGAGGGACCAAGAATGGAACGAGACTGATCCTCCTATATGAAATTCTCCAAACCGTGAGTTTGGAGGAGAATTTTATTCCTAGGGTGACGGCTTCTACCAAAAGCTGGTCATATTTCTAGACGTCATCTCTGACAAAAGGCCTTGATCCCCTGAAATTTTCTTGCGCGAATTCCAATGGTATATTTATTCGCGAGATGGCATATTTTTCCGCAACGCGGGTGAAATTGGTCAAAAAGATCTCGGGATCTATGATATCGGGAAAGCAGGATCGTAAAGACAGGCCGGGATTTGAATCCACGAATAGCAAGTATCGTATCAGTAATATTTGAGTATGAGATGGAATAATCGGTGTCACGATTAACATCTTAAGAGTCGTTTCTCAATGAATAATAATTGCATAATTTATTTCGGTTCAAATTCGATAAGTGACAAATTTAATTTTAGTTAAAATGAGTCGGAGGAAATAAAAAATTTCGTTGCTCGAAATCGTCTTTCCTATTTTACGAATTCTCCCTCCTTGTTCGCTCTGACGAGACGAAAAATTTCCACGTCCAGCAGTATCCGCTGAAACTTTCGGACCATAAACCTTGGAACTTGGGGAACAGCTCACTCGTCAAGTTCAAGAATTTCGAATTCGATGAAGAAACTTCTGTCGATATTCTAACATTCCCGTTTAAAAATCGTCGCAGACTTTACGACCGTTGTTACCAGCTTCATAAGGAACCGTAAATAAAAATCTTTTTCTCGTTTCGCTGAGGCTCCACTGCATCGCATATATTAACAAACAAAGAAACTCGCTCTGATTCGAAACTTGTACAAACATCGACGAGAATAATAGGCCCATTAAGCGCACCTCTGTATCAAAGAAACAGCTTCCCGGTATCAAGAAACGCATTGAGTTTCATCCAACGAGGACGTCACATTTAACACCGGCAAAACAGGTCTCGAGTATCTTATTATAACCACCCGGAGATCACTCTACCTTGAAAGACCTTCCCTAAGACCGAGATCAGTCGACATCGGAAACCTTGCAGCACTACCACACAACATTCAACTAAAACGCGAACCAGCCCAAAGATTCGCGATCGCACCGCGATTCCTGAGAAAAAAGAATCTCATCGAGCGCCAGACGAACGTCTTACATCTAAATTTAATATCGTTCCAGACGATACACCCCTCGGGGAGAATACAAAGAGACAGTGTCTTCTCTGATCATTCGTTCCACTCTTATCCGAGCACTTGGAGAGAATTCAGTAGCCTCGCGTCGCAATGTTTATGAATAGAAAACGTGGTTCGTGAGCTCGTTACACCCCTGTCGTCAGCCGAGTTACGACAAGAACTCGGATCCCTTATCAACGAACCAAATCGGCAAACATAATGGACTCTCGATGACGTCGCCCAGAAGGAAAAGCACGATAGCCGTGAGAGGATGGTAGGGTGGTGATGGTTGCGATGGTTGCCGACGATGGTGCGGGTTGAAAGGATGGCGTATGTAAATAGGAAGATCTCGGGCACTGGTTGGCGAATGAGGTGGCAACGATCTCTCCCGTGGGAGCTGTTCGAGTGGCAGCTCGAGATCCCACGAACAGACCGACGAGTTAAGACGATCGGGAGACGGCATCGCTAGAGACGTCGCGACTGGGGTCGCTGGAAAAATCGAGAGACACGACCAGCAACGGAATAAGGATTACCCTTGCGTGCCAACTGGATCGCGAAGGATTCGGGCACTCGATACGTTTCACGCTGCGTCGTTATCAGGAAAATTCCTCGCTCTGTTCGCGATACACACGAAAATTCACAGCTTCGCGGTTTTTCCATTGGCAAAGTTTCGCGAATCGAGCAGAAATTTGATTTTCGCTTACCACCGTGTATTTATTTTAATCGCGAAAAAATTGCAAAATACATCGAGTTAATTTCGAGATAATTTTAGTCGTACGACTAGCGTGTTTCCGCGACGGACTCGTGGTTAGAGCGCAAGAGGTTAATGGTCCGGGATTAACGAGAGTTAATTCGACTCGTCGCAGCGATGATCGTCGAAATGATTGTCCGAAAGGCTGTAGAAGCGGCGAACAATCGAAAGGGGGAAAAAAGCGCGGCGTCGGAAGAAGAATCCATTTATAATTGCCCCAAGGGTCTAATTCCTCGCGTGGCATTCCATTCGAGAATTAGTGTTCCATTTCGAAATTACATTCTATCTCGCATGCCGGCCGTCCAGAAGCAACCGGCTCTGGCCGGGTCCTCGGCGATAAATTCACGGGGCTATAATTACAACTTTAATCCACGCGCGAATTAATAATATTACATCGTCGTATTACCTCTCGGCGCTTTCTCGATAATTTCCAGCGACACGCGCCCTTTCGCGCGTCGTGAACAGATAAAATCTCCCTCCACCCTTGAACCACCGCGAAACGCGAGCAAGAAAATAATCCATTCCGTGGATACAACGATCCGCTTCATCGACCCCCTCGGTTTCCGTTATTCGCGCTCTCGATGACCACCGATAGCGGAAATGAACGCGAGTCAATCAAACGCTGGAATATTCCGCGCGACGCGAGGCTGACAGCTGAAACGGTGACTTGCCAACTGGCCGACTTAACCGTGTTACCGGCATTAAGCGCCGAGCAACGGCCAGTCTGACGAACGGGGGTCGGAACTGGGTTAATTTAAAGTATTAGATACACCGGAAGCGAAGAAGAGAACGGCTGGGACGAGGAGAGAGTGTACCAGTCGATGGGACTGGACCGCGTGAATGCGTCGCGGTTTACGTCGCATAGCAAGCCCCGCAATTTGATTTCCACGGATACCCGTCCTCGTTCCTCTCGTTTATTAGTTTCGCGCAAATATTTGCCGCGCCAGCAAGTGGTTTTATTAGTAGAAGGAATGCTGGAGTACTGCCTTCGCGAGTGGATCCACGGATGGAACCGCGGATTACGTATCGTTAATTTGAGAAGACGCTGGGTAGCGTGAACAGTTTAAATAACAACGTCAAAAGTGGTAATTCTAATTCTTCGGCAACGATACTGCCGATAAATGGGGAGCTGCGACTCGTATATCGAATTCGAATACCGAATTAGCAGCGTTTAGCATCGATACAGGTCAACCGAAGATCGTCCCAGTGATCGGTATTCGTTCGTGTGTAAACTGGTACCGACCCGATACCAACGCTTTCAAAGAGCGTTTTACTCGTCGGTGGGTTTCCATCCTAACCAGTGCGTCATAGCCTCGCACGGCCCAGCCTCCGAATCGTTAATTGCGCCAATTTCGTTTCAACATCTCCAGCCATGAGAAAACATATTTCCACGAGATGGTGCTGCGCCACTGTGTTAATTGGACCGGCGATAAGTCTGTGAAGCAAGTATTTGTACAACGTCGATGCGAAATTGATGCAGTCTCGGATGCAATTTCTCGAGCAGCACGTCAACAACCGAGACCCTAGCTGCCACTGCCGGTTTTCCTTTCCCTCAGGAATGTTTTGCCGTTGGGCCCTCGTATCGACGTTTCCTATACTGTCAATAATAGGTAAGAGGATGGCTGACCATTGGCTTCCCTCCGCTACTTCCACGTTCGGCATTGTCCACGAATCCTTCGTCAGTGAAAATATTTACCGCCATGGCGAAACCAATCGTCGGGATTCCTTTCTACCCTCTTCCTCCTCTCTATTCCCTCTTCTTTTTTGTTATTATTCCTTTTTTCGAGACTCTATTAAAATCACCTTCCGGCCGACATCGTCGTTCAGTTCGAATCCGGAGGATCGATCGAATCAGGGACGATGCACTCCGAGTAATTGGAACGCTACAACGAAATTATTCTCGCTTGGTAATTTTACGTTTAATCGGAGATCGCTTCTATTTACGAACTCGTACGTGTCTTAATTTGCTATCCGATTGGTTTTGCTTTTCAGCTACGAGACGCCACGCTCTCGTCTGTCGGGCTTGCGGCAACGCGCGAAGCGAGACGGCAGAAGATAGTTTAGAAGAAGTAGCAGAGGTAGTGGAATTTTCGACGATAAATCGAATGATTTACGACAGGTAATTTGCAACGTCAGCTCGGACGTTAAAATCAACGTTTAATGTCCGTGGAATCGGATCGAGGCGATCAAGATGCCGCTCTCTAATTCACCTAATCGCTGATGGGGAAACACTTCTGCGCTCGATTTTCTAATGAACCGTTCGCAGCCGCGCGGAGAATAAAATGGGAAAATCGACCGGGCTGGCCTAGAAAGAAGCAACTTCCGTTTGCACGAGTCATTTACCACGTTTGCCGAATTCCTGTACCGACTTATTCCCCTGTCTTCTCGAATATTTACACCGATAACTTTGTTTTTACAAAGTCACAAATTTTTGCTAAATTTAGATGAATATAAAGGCTGTCTCAAGATTCACGCAAGATTGCGCCATTTGTACGGTAAAGTGTTGCCAATGAAAAAAAAAGTACAGAGTGACAGCTGACAGTTTAGGGTTATCAAAAATAGAGCTTTATATATTTTTAATTAAAAACCAGTCTTTTCTATCAAAATACTACTTCTTGCATGAATTTTGGGACACCCTATACTCACCAAAAGGCGTACGCTATAGCAGAAAAATCCCCAAATATAAACCAATTGTTTCATTTAACACGGTACAACGTGTACTTAAATATATTAGAACAATAGATACGAATAAATACATATACAAAATTAGGATTTTATATCGCTAAAGTCAACGACAATTTCGTCGAAGATACCTGCGAATTTTCAATGAAACGTTCGAATCCATTTCGATTCGTTCAGCAAGTCTACCGTGAATCTTTCGATTCCCAAGTTTCCCTGCATCGAATCGACCAAGGTTCCAACGAAGAGGCAGAAAAAGGAAACAAAGGCACAATTCTCTACGCCTTTCCGACCGGTCATCGCACCAATCTCCCAGATCTAATTATCCGATCACCTTGATTCCGTCTGAACGCGATTCACCTGGACCCGCGATTTATTATTAACCGACATTAAGCAGCGTGGTTGGCGAGATGACACAGTTTCAATTAGCCTACCTAATTTCCCCCGTAACGAACGGCAGACTCGAAAATGCACCGCGAGCAAATACGCCACCGGCACGTTTCACCCGTCGATCTGATAAACTTTCGGCAAAGAGCCGCCCTGTTAACGAGAAACAGCGTCTCTCTATACACGTGTAGACACGTGTGCATATCTGCACACGATCCCCGAAATTTCTTGACCAAATTTTGACACGTACTTCCTTGTCACGTCCCTCCCTCCGCCCCTTGTAATCCCAGTTAACACGGTCGCGCGCGCTCTCCCAAACTTGCCAGCCACGCGCAGTTTCTTTGTTATTATATTACCTAAAATGGATACTTATGCAGATCGTGCACCTGTTACTTAACGCTTCCCAGTCGGGAATGAAATTAAACTCGCTAGACTCGGCTACGGGCGAGCGGTTCTCTTGGAAACCGCAGCCCCCCGTAACTCGCGCCACTTCCGTGAACGAGGTTCGCCGCGTGCCCCGATCGATCTACCGATTCCTGCACTCTACCGACAGAGCGACGAAATTCACGACGACGTCGCGAAAGAGAAGGCGGAAATGCACCGGAACGACTGCCTTTTGGTGGAAGAACGAATCTTCCAGTCGCGCGACGATGGAGTTATTAACCGCGACGGGAGCGTCGCAGGCATCGAGGGATCTTGATAGAAACTTTCATTGTCCCGTAATTTCGAGACGCTCGTTTCTTGCTCTGACATCATTCACCGCCGTGACCTGGTAAATTGAATGCGTTAAAGCAGCTAGATCGCGACGCTGATTTCGCGTAGTTAACTAGATTAGCGTCTCCCGGGGATGATAAATCAAGTTTCAAAGAACTTCGCGCTCTTTAGTCGTGTACGAGCTCTAATGGAGATTTTTGATTTCGAGCCGGCACGATCGATATCCGTTTAGTCCGTATCCTTCTTTAACCTTTTCGCTAATGAGTTACGAAGGGAGTAGCAAACGCCTTGTCTTGAATTAATTTAACAAATTTTAGTTTTGTTTATATAAAAGATAAGAATGAATACAGAAGTTCAGAAGTCACTAAATATTTTATTTGTTTACACGAAGAAAATAACACGACACACGATTTTCAGGGCTGTCCATAAGGCCATCTGCAGCATTATGCAAATTCTTTTGTTTATTATTATCTTTCATAAATTTTATATTTTATGTATGTATAGGCAGCAAATATTTGGCACTGGGCGCCATTGTTGCAAACCTTGGCAGCAGACGAAAAATCTCGGGCCGAAGGAGCGCGCGCCTCTCATCATCTTGAGGGTGAGAGTCAAGTGACAAACTTAGAAACCCGCATTATCGCAGAGCCAACGCTCAAGAGACAGACTCATAAACACCCACGTTTTCACGGGATCGGCGCTCAATGTGTTAACAACAGAAACATATTAGAACAAATCTTGCATCTAGCGGTGCACTCCCGTGGAGACCTGAGGGAAATACGTGATTTCGGCGTGGCAGTCAAAGGAGTAAACCTTGACTCGGGCTTTCGATCTTTGAGAATGAGTGGAGAAAATGAACAGTATCCTCGTTCCACGCTCCTCGTAGTTACCTGTTTAATCGCGATCAACGGACATAACCTCGAACGCGAACAGGCAATTTTCCACGATGAAAATGGTTTTTGCATCATTCCGGGGCGATCGTTCATGTCGTTCGATTAGCTTTTCAATTGCAGTCGGCTCGGTTTAACTCGCGATGCATTGCTCGATCCGCGCTCAGTGAAATGCGGTCGATCCATTTTTAAGATGGCCTCCCCGGTGGCGAAAATGCGGTCGGCGTGTTAACGACGCGCTATTCCGATTAACTCGTACATATGACACCCGATTTGCACGTAGCTGCCTGGAAATTCGGGATACCGAAAAATCAAATAACGTGGACCGGTGTCCTGCGGCGTTACAAATTAACCGCCGCGTATTTTCCATGTCTCTGTGCACCTAAATTGCTGCCGATGATGGTGCCGAGGGCGCAAAACAATTTCTACATAATTATACGGCACTGGATCGATGATGGAAGCGCAGGTGAAGCTTTTTTGCCAGTTACTCTGGATTCCCACAGACTTGCACGATGACGAAGATAAAAATTGTTGAAAAGATAAGTTTAGTTGTTGACCAAAATCAATCTAGGATATAAGGTATAAATAGTTTATAAGATCTGTAGCGACCAAGTTCTCACCCTTGCCAATAGATGAATTCCCACTTGAAGTAGGTTCGAGGACTTTCTCGAAGCCTCGACCTCCCTTAAATAGAAGTTCCTATGCCATCTAAGTATCACAGTCTAAGGCAGGGCCTGCTAGAGGAGCCTTACTGACGAGTCCACTAGCAGGCCCGGGACGAAATGCATCCCTTTCTCTTAGTGTCATCCTTCTACCTGCTACCTTATCAATAACATCGACGACCACGGGAATGCCAACAGGCCAGCACCATAGGAACACCAGCCCATCATCAGGAATCACAAGTCAGCTCAACGCAAAGAAGTCAGTCCGTATCAAGCGCCCGCTCGAATACATCGAATCAACCATCGTACTTAAAAAAGCTCTCCCTTGGAGACAGAATATTTGGAAGTGGTATCTCTAACCCAGATATTCTATTCCTACAGTTCTAAATTCCGAGAACGAATATTTATATAAAAATTCGATAAGAATTGGGGGTTCAGGTAAACCGCGTCACTCTTTAAAGAAGCACTCAAAGACAAATATACCTTCCTTGAGTAATAAAAGACTTTAATAGAGAATATATATATCATAGTTATTTTGCAATTAAAACCCATGATCTGAATAAAAATTAAGAAAACGAACACGAAATTACGAAAAATCTTATCGAAGTTTATGGAGATTTTTGAATTTGTAAAAATTACGGATATCACTTTGCATATTTGTACTGGTCGATAAAGAGTCGACTTTCGAGTTAATTTGTCCCATGAAGCGATGTTCAGAAAATTCCTGTTAATTACCAGGATATTTACTTCGCCCGTACAATTAGCGGTACGAGTTGAATTTACGGTAACTCAATATGTCTGATATCGAGGAATCGTGTATCTTCGTTTAACCTGACTATAACCTGGCTATAACCTGGTTATAGCGGAAAGTAGGTTTTTACGTCTTTCATCCGGTTTATCGATTCGAGTATCAGGATTTCATTTTACGAACGTGAAAGGAAAGCGACCGAGGCAGGTAAACGATGACAAGTTTATAAGGCTTAATCTTGTAAGAGGTTTTATTTTACACGCTTTAAAAGCTTCACCCTCGCCGACTAGACAGCGCTTTGTATCGATTCCTTAAGACGCTCGGAGCTTTATTTCTAATTTTAATTTTAGAATAAGCTTCTCCCCGGCATAACGATCTCGGGAATTACTGTTCTACGTAGAATGAATATTTACAATTCTACGTATTATGAATAATTCAGCGAATTCGCTACGAGCATCGGTAGATATCGTTTATACAGTGTCTACCACTTGAAAATATCTTGCCTTCGAGGATTAAGTATGCAAAGTACAACTCTTATTACCCATTATTTAATTGGCCGTTCTTTCCAAAATTACCATCCTTTTTTAATTATCAACGTCGACCGAATAACATTCGTCATAAAATAACACATTAAATCCGAGATTCCTGCTTCGTCTTTTAACGCCCAAACGTTTTTATCCATCCTCGGGGTAACTCGCATAAATTTTCCACGGGATCCAAAAGAACACCGTGAATTAATTACGTAGAAGTTCAATGAAACTCCGTCTCGATACAGCCACGAGATAAATTGCAGTTGCGGAACAGTGAAATTTACTCTTCGCGCTCGAATCCACGCTGAATCAGAAAATCATGCCGCCGTAATGAAGTATCCTTCCACGAACTCGATTTGCAACGACTTTACATTCCCACGGAGCTTTCCCGACCTTCCTATCTTTCATTTCGTTATTCCACCGCAGCCATGCCACCCTGTGCCCACCAAAAAATGAATTTCTCCTCGACTTTCGCGAGGCAAACAAATTAATTACGACGGAAGCGGAACGCGCCTAATCGGCGCTCGTGGTTTCTCGCGATTAATTATTCATGTTCGTACTGCGCAGGACTGAACAGACCAGGAAAATCCCGCGAGGCGAGGGGAGTCTGTTCGCTCCATCTGGCTCCATTTTTGATGCCCTCGAAATCCTACTTCCTCGTCGGCAAATACGAGTACAGCAGAGGGGCGAATGTCTAAGAAATATATACCGGTGTCGCGTATAAAATGTATATATATACTATTCTTTCCACGCGAATTTCTGGGATATACTAACTGTCGTAATAAACCGTAAGCTTGCAACGATGATGTCAGGTATATTGAAGGCTAATAGTGATTTTTGGGTCTCGGGGACCCTCCCTATTTGGCAGCTGTCAAGAGGTCGAGCTACGGATTTTGGTTTACCCTACCATGCGGGTTGTTTGAAGTTTAGGCGATTTCTAAGGTGCTGCAGGTTGGTATCCTGCTTGCTATCTCGCTATGATAGGTAGCAGATAAAAGGACGCGAGGAAGAGATGCGTTTCGTCCTAGGCCTGTTAGTGGACTCGCCAATGAAGGCTTTGCCTCATGGGTAAGGGATTACTTAGGTAGCATAGGAATTTACATTTATGGAAGTCGAGGATTCACCGAGGACTTACGAGAAAACCTCGAACCTCTGCTTTCCATCTTGCGGTGAGGGTGTGAACGTTGATCGCTATAAGTTTATAAGGACCCTCTGTTTTCTGAAAAGGCTCAGTCCTAAAAGTGGTACAGTACAAGGGCCATTATTTTAACCCATAAGGATACACTTTTATTATATCTGTATTTTTTATTAATCATAAATTTTATATATTTGATTGCTATACAACTGTATACGTATAGTCCCCTAGGCATTTTAATAAACGCTGGAATTTCATTCGAGGAATTACAACACTAACGAATAAAAGTAGATTATATAAAATTTGTTTAAATCTTCGGTATGATACGAATCATACTACCTCCATCTTTTATTTCGCACTAATGATTAATATTGATCCTGTGTCTACGTCGACATTTCGTTGCACTATCTCGCTACTTCTCAGTGCTCATCATCACGCGATAGTATATAATTCGATTCATAGCTGCGATATTTGCCAAGGTGGATCCATTACACTGCGATCAATTAGACTCGCCATGGATCTTGGACTCCGTCCAAGGAACTTTCTTGCAGGCGAAACGAAAAGTAAGATTACCCGTTCTCGAAATATACGCACGCGAGCATGTTCGTTTCTCTAGTGCGTTTAATCGGTTTCTCTCGCGTTGGCACACCTATGACGTGACTTCCAGCGTTGCTGGAATTTCCCCGTTTCGTGGTGAACGCCCACCTTAATTCGCGTGTGTGTTCATCAACGTCGTCCCTTCGGCCACACCTTTATTTCCGGCACGAATTAAACGGATAAACAGCAAACGTTCGTAATTTATCGTTCCGGGCGGTAGAGTACAGGGTAAATAGAATTATTTGCCACAAATGCGAAATTCGATCGATTCCGGGGTAGGGGTGCCGACGGGAGAGGGTAACGACGACGCATTCTGGAAACGGAGCGTGGTTACTTGTCGAATTAACTTTTCTCATCCGCCTTCTCTCCTTTCCCTTGATCTCCGATTACAAACAACGACGCGTTAATTTCCAGTCAGTGGTTTTCCAAATTTTTTCCCGCAAATAGAAGCGAAGATAAAACGATTTCTCCAGTGGTTATATAATAATAGGTGGGATAAGTTAAATTTCCTCAACAAGAACTTGGTAATATCACTTTCAGACTCTCTTTCAATCTCGATTTCATCGAATAAGGTAGAAAATCCGAGGTAAATGCTTCATCAAAGAACGATATTCGGAGAACAATTAATCAAAGACATCTAATCGATAACATGACAGGGGCAAGGGGCCAAAGGTGAACAGGCAAGAGAGCAAAATTGAATGGATTCTGTAAAACGATTTGTAAAGATGCGGGCAGTGGAAGGTTTTCCGTGTTCCGGCAAATCGTATTATCCCCGATAATAAAGCAAACCCGCCGTTCGTGGATGAGGTTACGTTCTTCGTATCGGTCTGGTCGGCTTCCTTCTTTTTCTTCCCAGTGTCCGCGGTTTCCCGGTGCCCTTAAAGAGAAACTCTTTGCTCGAGTGGTCGATACAGATGCTTGATTCTAGCCAAAGAATTATAGACGCTTCAACGTTCGCGACTGTGACTGGTCAAAGAAATCGGGGAGAAATAAATCGTCCAAGTTCGCGAAATTAAGGTCCAACGTTCAGCCTCCGGTCCATTTCGTTCCACCGAAAACGCTTCATCTTTCGTCTCGCTCGTCGAGATATCTCCATATCATCGATTTCTAATTCACAGGTAAAATTCGAATCGAATTTTAAAACGCACGTCATTCGGTCGAAAATAAACACGATTAAAGGAATTCAATTTTTATAACGAAGCGACTTCGATCCTCTTCCGCCATTTTCTTCCAGTTCCGATTAAACGACCGCGAGTTGCAGAAAACGATTGCGCGGAGTTGCAGCCACGACGTAAAACAACGAACGGTTTAATCTAGCGGATTCATCGCGACGGTAATTATATCGAGTATCGGGACAAATTGGAAGTCGGCTTAATCCGTCGAGATCCGTCCCGTTGTTTCCGACAAGCTTGTTCTTCCGCGGTAAATATACGGATTTCTAGCTCTCCGCGAAGACACGGCCTGGCAACCGTCGGTACCCCGGCAATTTCCGACCCGTATACACCGGGCAAGATTTACTCTGACACGTCGCAATGTTTGCCGATAGACAGCGTCGGATATACACCAGGTTCTCTTCTACGCGAGCGCTCGTCTATGCGACCAGGAAACGTCGATACGACGCCGACAACGACGCCTACAACGACGCCTACAACGACGCCGACAACGACGCCGGTGACGACGTCCCGACGGTTCGCCGGAAACGCGAGTTCGCGATAAATCACCGCACTTCTCTTCGCTTCATTGCCTATCCACTTTGCCCGCCGATTCTCTTACTCCGCCAAACGAATAATCTCGCATCTATATTTTCCTTTCGTGGCAAACGGAATGTAAATTTTCAAACAATCTGGAACGTTTAAATCCGAGACATCTGGTAGGTCAATCATCGGCACGGATAAGGGAAGATTGCGGTTCGTTAGAAGACACGTAAGTTACGCCGTGGTATCTCTAGTTGGGTAATGCCCAAGAGAACAAGGTGGAGGACAGACAAGAAAAACCGCGCTCATTTGTTTCCACTACCGCGGTCAGACAGATGTCCTCGGGGAAAGCGATACGAGTATTTCAATGTTCTACAATTCTTCTTCCCGATTTCCTCCCTCTTCCATGTATCCTTATTTGTACCGGCGTGCCAGGCAAACGTTATTTTATCCGAAAATCTGAAGACGTTGGAAATTCGAAAGAGTACTTTATCCAAAATTCAAACGGACCGGTTGATATTCGCAACAGGAAGAATAGAGAATGACTATCTATACTTGTTGAAGAACAACGTTATACATTACCTTTTTGTACTGGTACTACTCTGACGTTTTGAAACCGATGGCTGAAAGAATTGAGAGCTGTGGCGGGGCGGGCTTTTGGTCTTTCTTGACTCTCGGCGTTTAGTGACGTGGCATTCTTCGCTATATACGGACATAAATGGTCGAATCCCTTTTCAGACATTAGACTAAAAGTGTATCTGTATAAATTGTATCATATCCCCTATTTTTCTAATTTTTAATTAAAATTTACTGTCTCACTGAATATGTGATAACACGTGAAGCACTGTGTTCGTTTTTCTAACCTTTGAATCTACGACACTGACTATGCTAACTACACTGTTCTAAGATACGATCCGTTTTCGTTTAATAACTACCGAGATGCCTCTAGCAACCATACTCGAAACACGCCATCTTCCCACGAACACCAGCTCGCTGAACCAACGACATACCAAAAATCAAACAAACTTTCCACCCTCCAGTTGTACACCAGTCCGCAGAATCTTCCCCTCTAAGGAACCCACGCGAAATAAGGAGGGTTGGGAAATTATCCCGTAGTCGGTTATTTCCCCAAGACAAACCCGGTGTATCAGCTTCCGGAGATCGTTTACCAATATCCGCCGCAACGATTCGAGTGGACCTGGTTCCCCAGAAAACTTGCCTCGCATATTGGTCCACTCGCACGTACCATCCTATCTCGGGGCCATTCGCGTAAACAAAATAGTCACGTCGTGACCGTAAACCATGGAGGATACTTCGCGGTCTAATTTCCGCGTAGTCTCGGCCGGTTTTGCGTCCGATGCTTACGCCCCAACCCCCGTAACCGTCGAAGAAACAAGCTGACCCCGTTTCTGCAGCGTTTTCATGGGCTACCGCGATAATATAGCTCGTCGACGTTAACCCTTTGTCTCGACTGAATGGCCCGAGGCTCGAGAGCTGCAGACTCGAGAACTCTCGCGTGGAATCGCTGTTCCAGGCGTCTGACGAGTTTCCTGGCCGAGGGTTGCCCGAAAGATCACGGGCACTGGCTGTACATATCGTTCAGCGTACTTGTTTATGCGAAGTGGCTGGATGACAAACGACATTCTCGATGCAAATTCACGCTCAACTTCGTTCGCCTTCGAAAAGGTTCCCGTCGCCTTTGCGGAGGTCGAGTCGCAGTCGACCAGGTCGTTTCGCGAGGACAGAAATGGTTATTAATTTGCGGAAGTTATTAATAGGCTGAAATTCGCCGAGTTTCTTTTCAGTGGCGCGAGATTGCAACATTTATGAGGTTTAATTGGAAACGCTGCGCTCCGGGATATCGCTGGGCCAAGTTTTCATCCTCTCCGTCTAGCTGGCTTCTGTAATTCTTTATAAATTCTGCCTTCCATAAATTCCGTAATCACTTTCCTTTGTGAAACTGCTCGATGTACGCGAAAAGGTGGCGCAATATGACGGCCGAGTTCTTTCCCTGTTCCACCCCGAAGCGTTTTTTCCCCCACCCTCCGCCTCTTTTTCTTTCTCTCCTCGTCGAAAGTCGCAACAAGGTGATTAAAAGCTTCTTAGGCGAAACTTTTAAAACTCCATCTTTCCCCTTTGCCACGTTGAAGAATGCTTTTCAGTTTCCGTGCAATATCGGCGGCAATAAATTCATGCGACGCAACGATCTAGCCTTTGAATGTTTTATGTATACCAGCGACACGGACAGAGGAAAATGGAGGACGAACGGAACGCATGCAAGCGATACTTACGTATCGCATCGTTGCCGACAGTGCTTACCATTCGTTACATAGCTTTTCATCGTTTTTCACGCGAATCAAAGAGCCAGCCCGCGGTCCCTCGACGAGATAATAAATTTTAGTTGCGTTCCACGGCGACGGTTCAAAGGGTAGTTCTAGAAGAACCCACTAGAAGTATGGGACCATATTACTTTCGCAACGAATAGCTACTTTGAAGTACCCCGGTGATTAAACGGCTACATGAAAAACGGGAAATATAAAGCCATCTCTTTTATTAGACAAACATGCAATCTATTTCTCCTCTATAAACTAGACGCGTTAGAGGAATAATTAAGTTAGAAGGCTCGTTTAGATCTTAACGGAAAAATAATTTACATATTTACGATAGCCCGTCGACTACGTCTTTCAGTCTCGATCCGAATAGTAAACTTGCTAACCTCGTTACATAAACGAGGTATGAAGATTAATAACGCGATCAAGCGACACTTCTTACCGTACAGCCAATTAACCCCCTGATTATACGCAGTCGCGCAATTAAAACTCGCGTTACAGGGCCGTTCACGTAGGTATTTACAACGGACCCGGGATCTTCGGGCGTAACAAAGAAATTTCCCAAGTAATTATAAGTACAGTATAGCGCGAAATTACTTTCAGCTTCGTGGTGTTCGTTATACTGAAAAATAGCGGCGGGCCGTTCGCGGAAGGGGGTGGAAAGGGTGCAGGCGGCCGCTCGCGGGGGTCGAACAATTAATTAAGTTGACGAAGTATCGCGAAATAATGTAAATTAGCCGAGGTTGTGGACGAATGAAAATTGTTCGATATCAGCAGCAGCGTGACATCGAGCTCGGTTCCAGAAATCGCGAGAATACGAGCTAATAACGATTTTCATCGTTTAAAACAAAAAATGGGCGATTTATTAAACCACTTGAACTCGATAAAAGCTTGCCAGATAAATTACAGCGACCAAATGCCGTTGCTCCGTATCGATTAACGCGGAGCTAACTATAATAATAATAAATAAAATGCTCCAAGTCGAAAATATTCAAAAATCGAATCGTCAAGTAGAGCTTGTAACTATGTCGTAATTATTATTTCAACTTATAGAAATATCACTTAGACCACTTTCATAATCACTGGCCCATACAGAACCAACCAAACTGTCGAGTAATTCGTGTAATTACCGCGAAAAAAAAAAATGAAAACAGAGAAGTCTGACTGAATAAAGAGCCATGAACCAATCGAAGCCAATTAATCCAGTTTCGCGTAGCAACGGTATTCCATTTTTCCCGAAAAACTGACCTTTCGACTTTCCAATGAAGAACCCTCGACTTGGCGGGAAGCACTCTCGATCTAACCACCCCGTGAGAATTCCCGGGCTCCCAATTAAATTTCGCTGTGCAATGAAAAGCATTGCCGTGGAAGCATCGGTACACGCCGGCGAACAATAAATATCCTTGCAACGAGGACCGGCCGGCTGAAAAATTCCATCTCGAATGATCGGCCCGTTTATTCGCGAACATTTCGCGCGTCCAGTCGACGGCAAAAGTGAATGGAGCCGGTGTGTCAAAATAGAAAATAAAAGATATTTACTGGATGAAGGGTACTATGGGTGCGGGAGCTTGATAAAATGGAAAAATGCAGGCCGGATGGCACGACGAGTTCGAAGGGGTGGTCGGCCCTAGGACGGACGTGGGTTAGGAAGGGGGCGGTTTTGCCGAAACAACGGGACAGTCATCCTTCAAGCCAGCGAAACCCATCAGCTTCGTGCTTGGCCGGTTTTATCACGGCGCCGTTTATCACCGCTTGCCTAGACAATGCTGTTGTTGTTCCCATTGTGAACCGCACAGGAACGTCGTCCTGACCTACATCCCTCTTATCGAATGGGCCCACACGGAAAATTGCACTCGGGGACGTTTTCGACATTTTCACCGATCAACGACGATCCGGAGAAAGGTCAAGCTCTTCTCTCCAAGGATCGCGTTGATATTCTTACTTTCCCAGATTGTATGATTTTATTCGACCGTTCTGTTGTTACGTGGGCCATCCACGGAGTGTTTCGAGCAACTGGACGCAGCTGCAGATCTTGATACGAGGAAAAGATAGAATAACTTTGTCAGATAAACTTGACAGGTGTCAACGGATCTCTACTGGATGTAAATCGAGATTGTGACGACCTCGAATGATCCAAAGCGTTCGATGGCCAGTCACAAATCGCACAGGGGTACGTATCGCGGATCACGGTTCCAGAAAAAGCGTTCCGCAACGCGTGCCCCCCGTGAAGACAACAGACGATCGGGCGCTCAGATAGAAAAGGAGAGCTTCCGATCGCCAGGGCTGTCAATTCTCCTAAAAGACTAATAAAATTAAAATTTTTGCACCAAGTGCAGAGATGTCGCTTCTGGGGAATAAAGAAACGCATCCACTGGTGCTTTGAAAAGACCTCCATTTTCATAATAGCCTACAGACACGCCAAATCATACACCATCCCATAGCATTTAGGCTTGTTCAACGAGTATATCGTTTAAAAAACGATTTAATCACGCGATTACGGGGATGAATCGATAATAAAATGGGTGTCAGGCTAATCTTAGACCCATGATACGAAGATACGAGATCTTGCAGCAGTGCTTCTAACAATGGCGAGTAGCAGATGAAGCAATTCCGATTACGGACAAATACTTTTTCCCGGTATGTTAATGACGCTGCACACTCGCTGCTCAGCAGCAGAAGATACGGGGGAAACAAAGACCACCGAAGAACTGCTATCAGCGAACGTTCATCGCATTACCAAATTCGATTGCTATGAATATTGCACGCGCGTCGCCGTTCAGCTACCAAAACGACCGCAAGAGATCCTCGGAACGTCAGTTCTGCTGATTGTATTACAATTCGATGCAAATTCCCCGCGCAATCTTACAACCAATAGCACGTACTATTTCCTCAATAGTATTTCCTGCATCCCTCGATCGTGCGGCGAATCGAAAGGCGATCAATTTATCGCGTTTTAGCGAGGTTCCAGACGTCTCTCGATCATACCGCGGGACCAATACGCGACTCGTACCGATCTTAACGTTTATAATATGCAGGAATTTTCCTTTATTAACCCCTTTTTCCTATAAATTAACTCTATCTCTTCACACACTGACCTGGCGACTACTCAGATCAAACACTCAATAACCAACTTAGTAACTGCTCTGTAACTGACTGTGTTTTCCAGAATGGGCCCTTTTAAAGCCCGTCCAGAAGACAAGCGCCTCCCCAAAGGAGGAGAGGCTCCCTCTACCCCAAGGTCAAGGGTGGAGGAGACTCCTGTTTTCGAGTTAGCCCCTCCGAAGGATCACCCTCGGTTTATACCCGGAAAAGCCGGGGTTGCGCGAGGCCACCTCACGTGTCCTGTCCGAGACCTCCTACGACCCATATGGCAGCTAGAGTTCTCTAGCCCTGAGTAGTTCCAGGCGAGGACAGTCTACCCTAATAAACGAGCGTCCCCCATTTGTCATTCCTATGTAATATGCTTTGCGAACGGGTAATATTGATCCCACGATCGTCTGATCGACGAATACTTTGATTCAATTCGATCCGATCACGGTTGTACCAGTTATAATTTGTTAATTTCTTCGCAAGTGACGACGTTGAAATTTAACCCTGCCAGTTCACCACTCGAGAGAGTTATCATAAGCGACGGTAAAAAGAGGGATTTTCCGGGAAATCACATGCACCTGTTTACATGGCATTATGGGAGTGAATGTCGTTCGTAAGTCCGGCGAATTTAAGAGGACAATTTGAGTAAAACGATTTAACGAGAACAGGAAGACTGCAAACGATGCCGCGGCTGCGAGAAAGCTCGCATCGATCGGGCCGATCTTATCGTAATACCTTACAATTATGATAACGACTGTGGCTGCGAAAATTGCCATAACGCGTCACCAGGCAGATTTCATGCTGATCGAGAAGTGCCTTCGAGTCTTGTGATCCTTGTTCGTCGAATTTTTCATCCTCAAACTGTTCCAAAAAGCAAGAATTTATAGAGAATTATATTCCCGATGTTTTAGTCCGACGTTTGCTCGTATTATTCTCTCGATGCATCAAGTTTCCAGTGTCTATTCATCGTCCAACGAATGATCCCGGATGAAATCGAACGCACGATGGCAAAACGAAATGTGAAAACACGCAACACATACCACGAGGCATGGATTTTGCGCGCAATTTGACAGTGATTTCGCGATATTTTTTACCCGACTGTGAAACATTTCAACGGACGGGGAACTTTTCCACCGCGGAAAATTAGTAAACAATTCGCGAATTAAAAAATTTTTTTAAATTTGCAGTGGATACGTAAACCGAGCACGCGAATTCGAGTAGGAAACTGCGTGTTCTCACGCGTGTAAAATGGCGGAGAAATTCGGATTCATAAGTGAATTTATTAATCACGCCATTTTCCCTTACCTCTAACATCGCGTAATAACGAGGATTATCAATTTGTCGGCGCGGGGTAGGGTTGTTGGAGATAACAAAAAGGGAATCTCGCGATTACTCGTGGATTCTTTTCATCCACCATTTCATTCTCCACGAGCCGAGATAAGGACTTCGTTAATGCGAAGATTCATTAAAGATCTGATAATTATACGAAGATCAACCGTTTCGCCGGCTGTTACTGGATCAACAGGGCAGCATCCTGAAGCGAGATAATTAAGATAATTTTCGTAGTGGAGAACGCATTAATGAAGCGAAAATTATCGAACGAACGATTCGCGTTAATCATGCACACTTCGTTAAGAGGCGTGTAACGAAGGGGGAGAAATAATTCGCAACCCATTTTTCCCACCGCTATTTATTTCCCAATTATCCACTGCATCGAATTATCCACGGAATACCAGGATACAACGAGATTACGCGTATCGACGATTCCGTTATAATCACACAGCGACGCCATCGCACCGAAATTCCATTTCCAATCGCGATTATTCCCCGAGTCCTCGCGTTTTTCCATTTTCGCGCGATGCAACCCCTCCAGCCTGCTCCTTTCGCGTGTCTCACCGGTCGACCACTATAGCGATCGATAATGATCGATAACGATCGATTCGCCGTGCAGCGAACAACGAGTCGACTAATTGAATGGGGGAAAGTGGGGCGTCGCGGAGAAGAGGATCGTCGGGGAAAAAGCGACGACGACGAACGACGGCGTCTGGGAAAAGTGAGAGGGGCATCGAAAGAGAAACGTGTGCCAGAACCACGGTCACTTAATTGCCACCTCGAGAAACTAATAAAAAGTGTGCCGCCACAGGGTGCTGCCGGGGGTGTCGATCGGTGGCTGGCCGCTCGAAGGCTGTCGCCACCCTCTGAGTTGCGCGCTCTTCGCCGAACAATGCAATGCTTTTTAGTCGTAGCTGCCGAGAACCGCCGCTGGATATCGGGAAACATTCGAACAACAGGCATGGAATGGAAGTTGCTAACGCCGGATTTTCGATATCGCCACCGCCACCCCTTTATTACCATTTGCGATCTTAGCTACTATCGTCCCGTGTACTATCCACTGTCGATTAACGCGACTTCCCGACGTTCCTGCCGGTGCTCTCGCTCGTATTTCAACCCCGTCTCTAATCCCACTCGATGCCGGGGGTGCTGTTAATTCCAAGTACTTTTTCGGCAAGGTATCGTTCGATTGTGTCACGAAAGAAGGCTTTTATCGGTCGCCATTTTCCGCGTTAATTCAGTGGTAGAGTGTAATCTTGATCAGCTACTGTGCATCACCATGAACGTGAATATTTGCTTTATTCTTCAGCGGAAACAAGTGCAATTAATAAAATACAACACGCAACTTTGATCCGAATTATAGCGTATGGATGACAATTGTGATTCGAACGCGTCGTTCAATTTCATCGATGGAATTTCCAGAGAAAAGTTCATCGCCCGATTCGACGTTGGATTTAAGCTTCCAATTACAGGTATTTGTCCGAGAGAAAAATAACGGGATCCCCGGGGGCTGAAATGCGTTCATTATTCCGAAATCAAAGCGATAATATCGGGATCGGAATGATCGCTAAGATCCGCGATTTCGGGTCGAAAAATCTGCGGTAACGACGGAAAAATCCCTCTTCGAATGACGAATGATCCGCGGATTAACTGGCGCGTGTTGTGGTAAGACAGATGCGGACTAAGGTTCGAAGCTGAAAGCTAGTTTCTGCCATACGTCGGCCAAGACTGCGCGCTGTATTCACAATAGATTTTGGCCCCCACACGAGCGAATTTCGTGCATTGCTCGCGAAATCCTCTTATCTCCTTCCTATCCATCGGCTGCAGCTTTTACAAAATTGTAAGCACCTTATGCCTTCTGATTATACATTCGATCGGCAAGTATGTGGAAACCAGTTGCGCGTCTACCACTCTGCAGCTCCATGAGCTAGGGGATTAGACTTCCTTTGATTTCATATTTGAACCAGCACTGACCAAACCTTGCCAATAAAGGGTTAAAGTCTTTTGTTAATCGGGTTTCATCGCTAATGATAATTCCACGTGCAGATTACAACTCAAAGGCTCTTTCGATACAAATTCACTGAAGATCAGTAGATCACGTGGTTCCTTCAATCTGCATAGGGGATCCAAAATAGTCGTCGAACTCGTCACAGCAGTCGCTTTGTATCTTATTTATCCCTCTCTGCAGTCAGGCTAATCACCTAGGTGTACAAAGTATCTTCTCGAAATCTGCTTTTAATTAATCAGAGTACCTATCAGAGTGAATTCAGCCAAGTGGAAATGAAAAGGTACAAGCGAATTCTAAACGAAGTATCGCTTAATAAAATATTATAAATTCCGAGAGTGCAGGTGCAATAACATTTATTCCTATTCTTCATCGATCGAAAACCACAACTGCAATTGGTTCAAATATTCTTCTAATTACAAGATCGCAACGAGGAGTCAGTTTGCGTGAATAATACCGCGGCTCATACACGATACAGTACGATTTATCTGGCGAGCATCGCGAACGAGCTCCTATTCTTAGAAAATGGCGGAGCCAACGTAGCACGAAATTAAAGCAATTTGTCGTGGTCGTGGGACGTTGGCGCAGCAGCAAACCACCGTCCATTTATAGGTTTCTAATTACATGTAAGTCTTACTATTTCGTAGGATTAACGGAGTAAATGCAACTAAATGAGGTTACGCGATCGCACGTTCGCAGACGATCTTCGAGCTAATTTCAATTTATAACCTTTTACATTTTAACATTTTACGCCAGGCGCGGATTCATCATTCTCGGAGGTAATTACAAATGTGGCAGCTCGAAATCTTGGGACTGTAAGAGGACCCCTGACAATCTAGTCTAAGCGGTCATTGATAGACGGCGGCGGCTTTGTGCTCGTGATGGCTCTCGATCGTTATGGAACGACCAAAAGCGAAGAGCATCGACAGAGGAAGGACTCCACGCGTGTGGAATCGTCGAGTTCAGTTCGGAAAAGACCCTCGACAAAGTAAGAGATCAATGCGTAAAGAATAGACCTTCCAAGGCAAGAAGCGTTCCTCAGTTTTAACCACACACTTCCTACAGGACCAACAATTCGCGAAACATCATCGCAACAGGACCCTATGCGTGTATCATAATTCGATAAAATTGATCCACGATTAAATCCGAGGAAAATTCCATTCGCTCGGTTGCTTGCTATCCAACGACGATCTACCATAATCCGGAGGAATAATAAGACACGCAGAAAATCGTGTAAGTGGAGAGCTGCTTTGTCCGCTATTACGCTTGGAAATTAAATAATCGGAGTTCATCGAGCTTCGATGAATATTAATAAATTTTCAAAGAACCTGAAACTCTTTTGACGGCTAACATAGTATTCACGAAGATCAAAGGAGTCGAGCAACAATAGAAATTCGATAATAATCGCACGGGACGTGGGTGTCTAGCTTTCTGGCGGATATTTTTCGAATTTCCTGAAAGGCGAGAGTCCATCAGGATTAAACAGATCTTAACCGCGTTTACGGTGAATCGCTTCGGGCATGTTGCACGAGAATTTGACGTGCTTTGTGTCCCCGATCATGAGCGGAACAGGCTACGTAGCAGGAGGATAAGGTTTCGCGGCGGTTCGTGAAACTCGCGGAAATATTTCCGCGTAGCTGCAGCGGGATTTAGTGAATGGATTGGGTT
Source organism: Eufriesea mexicana (assembly GCF_001483705.2). Taxonomy (NCBI): domain Eukaryota; kingdom Metazoa; phylum Arthropoda; class Insecta; order Hymenoptera; family Apidae; genus Eufriesea; species Eufriesea mexicana. The sequence goes on from NW_016911049.1 coordinate 189,019, forward strand.
ACAAAGACACGGTCTATCTGCCTCCGCAGTATTTCTTTGAATACCTGATTTGTGCCGGTTGGACTAGAATGGACTCAACGAAGGAAGCGTACCATACGCGGAATAATTAACAGCAATCAGGTAATCCGCCCCGCGTTTCAAGGTTGCTTTGGTTGAAACAAAGTTTCCTCGTTAAATATAATTCTTTGCATTTATATCACGCGTCATATTTGAAGAATATAGAATATATATCTGTATCGCTAGTAGTGACATCATGTCAATTTGACTGCCTATTAATAGTGATGACTCGAAGTGAAATTGACTCCGTATCGCGAGTAGTGTCATGATGTCAATTTGACGTATCCTTAGACACCTAAATCTTGCAAGTATACTACTAGATATTCAAATAAATCGATGGGTACGGTTTTCGTCCTGTCCAATTAATTTCTCTTACTTCCTCTTTTATCGGGCTTTTCCGCTTAGGGGCCTCAAACTCACGATACTACAGAATTATGATCATTCTTAAATCTGTGATTCATTTTTGCACAGTGAAATAGAAACGTAATAAAACTTGATAAAACATCAACGAAGAACACCATTCGATAATCTCAATCCAATCGAATCAAAATTCCTTGTCCCAAGAGAAAAGAATATATTTCTCGATAGGAAAATCTGGAGTTATAACGAAGACGGTATAAGGGCAATAATGGAGTCGTGATTACTTGATTAGACAATTCTATGCATAATAATACGTGTATCGGGAATTGCGACCGGGCTGACTTGTTTCGTGGCTTCGCTCCTCGGTTCGTTGGTTCCGAATCAGCCCCAATTACGGGGTAAAAAATGTTTCAATGCGGTCTGAACGTGTCCCGAGATTTACATTGTACAGCATGCTACTAATAGTCGATCGTGATGTCTCTAATTGCAACGGTAACTACAACTTTTTAACGCACTCGCGTGCCATAAAATAGCAGCCGTTTAATTAAAGTTCGTTTAAAATATTTACAACCCTTTATACCGTTATAAATCTTCAATTACAAACCAGTATCCTAATCGTCATAACTCGAAAGGAGGAAAGAAATAAATAACGTCTTTTCAAAATTTAAAAATACCAGTATTTTCATTTCATCAATTCTCATACGAAATTATTATTTTCTGCCTTCTACTGCAGGCAAACAGGAACTCGAAGCTCTTCTGTTATAAAGTCGATGACATTTTTATTACAAAATAAAGAGAAATCACGTATGAAGTATATACTATATAACCGTTCAATAAGTGTCTCGATATTTTATATATCGTCCTTAACATCCGCCATTAATCTCAAGTTAGGTCACTTCAAGACATCTAGAGATTCATTTCGCGACTTAACTAGCCTAACCATTTAACTTCCGATGACGGGTGCCACGGTCAACAGCAACGTAGGACACTTTGAAACACGTCGAGATACAACGAGCCATTTTATAAAAACGCGACGAAGAATAATAGGAAAACATCGACAAAAATTAACCGCGAGCTTCACCAATGATGTTTACGTTCGGTCCTACACAAGACCCACGTCTCTCGCTCGTGATACTCGTGTTTAGCCCGATCTCCTTACCACGAGTCTCGCACGATACTGTACGTGAAAGGTTAGAATTAATTTGGCAAAATTTCTTCAAAAAAATATTCGAGGAGGCAACGACGTCTAATTTCGTCCAAGGAACACGATTATCTACTAAACTCAAGAAACTCGAATCAAAAGCCCGCAAGAAATCCTCGAACGCTCCATTCGAAGATAACGATATCCAGAAAACATGGCGGTGACCCGAACGAATCATCGGCGAACGAAATCAGCCTTGATTTATCGCAGGACCAACATCCCTCGGCATCGCGTGGAAATTGTTTGGACGTCTCGACAGGGTCGCGTTCATTTTTTCCCTCCTCCGCGTCCCGGCACAGGCGCCGTCTGTTCTCTGGATACTGGAACACCGGTCGACGTAATCCCTGCCACGTAGACCCGTCTCGTTGCGTCAATAATGTATCCCCGGAGGACAAGAATCAATGACTGATCGTTTGGCTGATCGAGTCGGCCCTAGGCCCATGTCCCGATCGACAAACGATGAAGATTGATCGCGAGAGCCCGCTAGGGTCGTCACCCGGCTCCTGATTATCGTTTTCAGCAGCGTCCAATAATTCTTACGGCCGTAATCTGCACCCTGGTAATCCGCTTATCGTCCCGACTCCGCGGTGTAACGCGATACGCAATTACGATCGCTTCCCGAGGAAATTCGTTAAATAAAGGAAGGATAAAAATCTCGATTAACCGGCCGCTCCGTGAAGTAGGTCCTCGTGTCGAGAAAATGTAACGTTCCCGTTGCACGTGTCTCACCGTCGTGTGATACCTGGCTGGGGGTCCTTGGAGAGGACTGGGGGGCCCTGGCCACGGAGATGCGTGCTACGTCACTGCTTTGGGAAAAGTGACAGCATTGAACGGTTGATTAAGAGACGCGTGACGTTTGCTGGATTTTGAACGTCGAAATTAGCTATAGCGAATGTTTTGACAATTGCAGGAATTCGCTGTTCGTTACTTTATGCGGGCTCGCAATTAGGCTAAGCTATCGATGAATCGCCAGTCTCAACCGACTGACTTCTTCTGAGCTCCCTGCGATATTTGGTACCGTTGAAGTACTCGGATAAATCGTGCACGACATTGATCCGTTTAAAGGCAACCTATGGGGGTTCCCCCCAAGGGAGTTTGAAGAATGTTTCGTGGTTCTTACGCGATACTGGTTGGTATCCTGATGGCCGTCTTTGCTATGATAGGTACCAGGTAGAAGGACGCAAGGAAGGGGGGCGTTTCGTCCTGGGTCTGCTAGTGGAGTCGTTAGCAAGGCTTTCTAGCAGGCCCTGTCTTAAAGGGGGGATACTTAGGCAGCATAGGAATTTGTATTTATGGAAATCCAGGATTCACCAAGGACTTGCGAGAAACCTCGAACCTCTGTTTCCGTGTGAACGTTGGTCGCTACAAGCCCTTAAAAGTATCGATTAAAATCAGCGTTAATCGAAAATTTCGATGACAGTATCTCAAGTGTTCGAATTTAAATATGATTGGTAAACTTCAAGTTCTAGTATCGTTGTATTGTATCATCTTGGTCTCTTGGAGGTCTCTCGAAGGATTCGCTCCAGTTCGTTATTATTAACGCATGGATAAGAACGTAGAGGCACAATAGACGCGCATAAATTGGCGTAACAACTGCGTTACAGGCCGACAATGCCATAATACTCGTAGCTCTTGATGCAACTTTCGTGCCGTGGCAAATAATTTCGCTCGTCGGTGTCACCGGATCCGCCACGCGTTCTCAGATGAAAGTTCTCTCGGAGGCCGTTACGCCGCGCGAAACGACCCGAATGAATGTTTTATGAATTCGCACGTGCAAGAACCGACGCCTGCATCCCTCGGGTGACGTACACCGCGCTTCAAAAGGGAAGACGGAAAAGACCCGCGACCAAAACGCGACACGGAGTCTGCGAGTTCGGCGTTCCACGACGCGTTTCACCCTCGACGTTAACAATGCATACACCCCTTTCTTATGTAAACTGACGTCGATAAATCGATGGACATTGCGCGCTCATTCGCCCCCAACGTCGGCTTTACGGTCTGTTTCCAAGTGTCGAGTGTCGCGTTTCGCTACTTCTGTTATCCCCTCACCCTCTACCAATTTCTCTTACCCCCTAGCACTCGCGAGTTGCTTTTTTTCGTCCCATTTCCGCCGCTTCTTGCCTCACTCGTACACGCTTAGACGTGTAACCTATATATAACCTATAAATGCGATCTTTGATAGCAGATACTCGACAGATACGAAAGCGCGTCGTACGATTTGCGTGACCGATTTCGAAACGCTGTCACTGACGAAGCTTCTATCCACTTTTGCGTCGTTATGTGTCCAAACATAACTTATTAATACGTCCCAGTTCTAGCAGCGTTAGAATCGCAACTTTCTATCAATCATCGAACTTTGTACGCTCAGGATACTCTAGATTTCGAACTATGCTAGTAACGTCGAGGCACCGATTCTTTGCTAACGTAATGTTCAGGGTGAAACGGTCGTTGCTTCTAATTTCCCCGGTCCCTCTCTTCGACGTCTATCGATCAAGCTGAAATTAGAGCAGTCCGTAGTCAACGCTCGCCGTGTATAACCCTCGCGATCTATGACACTGTATGAATGTTTAATCGCGAGGTATAGCTCAGGGTACTACTGCCACGGACTGCACGGTATTTCTATCAACCACCGTTTGGGCAACTTCTATTCGCGTCCCATAAAAATAACAACTCACGGCTGAACTTCCGACATAATAATTCCTCTAACCACGTCTCGGTGGAACTTTGCTAGTGCAACTCCGCCGTGGAAACTCTTCCGCAGTAGCGGAAGCGTTAACCGTGGAGTTAAGCCTTCCTGCAGCAGTTCTGTCCGCTTTCTGTATGCCTAATATTGACCGACTGACTGGCGATCGATGGATTGCAGAACACTTGCCTGGCTGCGTCAAAATTGCGTGCAATCGCACAGGTCCGCTGCCGACGTAACAGGCAGCCTTGAAGCGTTTCGCGGACCGACGCGAGATCAGTGATACGTATCGATGACTGGAGAGCCAGTGGATAGAACTCGATGGAGTACTCGTATGTCGCTTGCTCCAGCCACGAAACCTTGTTAACGCGAGGATCGGTTAACCTCTGGCTGATGAATATCAACCTCTGCTAATTATCAGTCCGTATGACGGGTAATTAATAAAATAAGATGCAATAACGTGCATTTCAAGATGGCGATTAATAGTGCAAAACATTGTCAGTAAAGAAATCGTCGTCGGAATAATTCGGAAATGATGGAAGCTTCGCTACTGGAGATTTCCTTAATGCCAGCAGCGAGTTCGTATTAAGTTTTCCGTTGCATCGAAGAAGAAAAGCGCAAACTGAAAATTCAAACGAATAAGTTTCATTCGTGAGTCACAAGCGGGAGTAGCTCGTATCTTGATAGCGAAGCTAATCCTGTAAGAAGTTCGACGCGAGTAACACGATCGAGCTGCTAGCGGAGAAACTTTGTCGATTGGATCCACGTTTTCGTGTTGGAGAGAAAAAAAGAGAGAAGAAAGAAAGGGAAAATGGGAGAAGAACAAACAGAGAAAATTAAAGGAAAGTCCATTGTATTAAACGAGCCATGTATTTTTCCCTTTCCTTTTTTCTCCTTTCCTCGTTTCCAAGTTCGTTAAGTCACTCACCTAGAAATCGGCGTGCACGGTCGATACCAAAAATTCAACGTCGGAGGGAAATTTACCTGAAAATGAAAACAATAATATTTATTACGATAAAACACACCGTGAGAGGATACGTTGATCGGGCGAGAACATTTCTGGTCGGAAATGAAATCTCGACTGTAAAGTAAAGATTACACGCTCGTGTATACACCCATATATTTTACCATTCGCAAAGCTAACACGAAATACAAAAAATAGGAAGGGAAAGAACGGGTACACGGATATTCGTACACCGTGTAATGTTTATTTCATACCGGAACTCGACTCGGACAATAAATTTACATACCGATTCCCAAACGTTTATTAATTTTGCATCATACGCCACACTATCCCGTTCGTAGCGGGAAAGTTATACGAAATTAACAACCGCCGTGGCGAAAGCTCGAGTAACTAATTTACCGCATGTTTGAATAGACAAAGTTACGCTAGTTGATATTAAACATCCAAAAAAAAACAGGAAGAACAAAAATAAAAACAACTCGGTTTTCCAGCAGTGACAACCCTTTTCGCGTCACATCCGATAACCATTCGGAAATTCATCACCGTTCAATTTACCACCCCGTCGTCTCCATGATCTCGATGATCAAATGGCGATCAGACGATGTTCGTACTACGACGATCAGACGACGATCAGATCACGAAAAGAGCAGCAACCCCTCTCCGTTCGTCGACGGAATCTCGTCACGTCGATCAACGATCGTCGCCTACATCTCCGATAATAACGTCTTTGCACGACGACGATACGCGTCGCGGCGCCGGAACCAGCAGTCAGCGGGAAGCATCGATGCGAGTATCGAATATAAAAGTCGAGGTTGGGAAACGATCGAAATCGCGGCGGTGTGTAAGAGACGAAAGCTCGTTGGCGCGGCAAGGAATCATTGAACCGCGAGGAACCGTTCGCACTGCGACGACGAGGGCAGATAATTTGTTGGTTCAGCGACTTCTTTCCCCGGGAGTCAAGCGACGCGCCATTTCAACTACGTGGCTTTTCCTCTTTGTCGCGGTGATCTCGAAGGAGGAACAGCCATGGATAGTATCCGTGCCGAAAAGGATCTTCAACTACTGCGATCAGCCACCCCTCTGTGCCAATTATTTAACTACTGTTGCGGCCCTAGGACCGCAATGTCCTAGGTCAAGTGGAGAACTGTTTTATGTCCTTATTGTCAGCGTCCCTTGACCTGTATATACTCATCGTCACCTAAATCACCGCTTAGGTAAACCGTTAACAAGGACCAATATATCACCCTTAAGATAGGCACATGGATCCAAATTATTTAAACTTCCATCACTACAGCAGGACGTCGAAACTAGCACAGACCCCCAATATTATTCACAACCAATCAGTAGACAGACGAAACTTATAAAACCACCGACAGAACAGTCACGAGAGAGTTCTCCTAAAAATCCCAGGAAAACCGGACAATCATCACGATCATACTATCATGATCAGGACCCACCATCAGCCCAGGAAACAGTCTACTATAGAACACTCTGTAGTTCAACCATAACCAGATCTATCTTTATTAATTTAGAGTATAAGCAACATTGCCGCATCTGCGTAAGCGGGCCTTACAACCTCGCGAAACTCTCCGAGCGAGTTGCAGTGTTCGGGACGCAACAACTACTGTTACAGACCCAATGTTTTATACCCAGCCCGTTATGGCGGGCACGGGTGTTGGGTTGTAAGGCCAACGTGTGCAGTAGACCGGCTTGAAAGACCAAATGAATCGGCAGGCTTCGGCTCGGTGTTCCAATGATTGGACAGTGCCACACGATCCTGAGTTTATTGCGCTCGATTTGTTTCTAGAGTAGATAATCACTCCACGGGACTGATTGTCCACAAAGCTTTGTATAGTGGTTGACTGATGCAGACTGACTGTGCAGACTGCTTGTTGTGAACTGACTGATGTGAAATGCTTTAATGTTCGTTGGATACTGTCTGATGATGAACTGACTGTGCGATGCACGATCTTCCGAAGCCAAGGATTGCTAAAGGAAATCGATTTCCTGATTGGTGGTTGGTAGGACCGAGAGTGGGCCCTCGGTCCGCGAATCAGTTACCCCCAAAGGAGACAGGAACGTCTTCCACGACCAGGTCTGATGGTGGAGGAAACCTCTCCCTCAGAGAAGGAGCTGCAACGTTGCTGCGACGACATGCGCAGGTCAGATCGGATATTGAGCTACGTTTATATGCAACGAAACGACTGGTTAACATCTCGCAATTCGAGCGAGATTCTTGCAGCCTCCCGCAGGGCCCGAGTCTGCAAAAGATGGCAGAAAGACGAGGGTAACGAAGAGAGGATGAAATAGAATGTGCTTTGCGGTCGCGGCGGGTATGCGCGATGGTCAACCACCGTCTAACCGGCCAACTCTGAGACACGTGTCCGTACGTGGAAGGAACTCCGGGAACTTCTCTAATTAAACAACCGCTCCTTTCGTGATTAGTAATGCCGCGCTAATGAACTCTCGCTAGTTATTTTCGGGTTTGTTCCCTGCACAGGATTGTTTTGTTCTCCGAGAGCTATCATGCTTTTCAGCGACCAGCCAAATGATCTTCTGACATATCGCGACATCCACGCGATTTAAGGATCATGCTGCGGCTATCTACATCGCGTTAATTCGTAATGCTCGTGTTAATCCTTGAAATACCAACGGTTTTACTATTCGCATCAGGAAATATTATACTTCCGACCCCGTACCCTACGTAAAATACGGGGCACATTGACGCTTGGCTATCATATGCACGAAGTATAAGGGATAATAATTCAGCTCATTGTAACCTCTACCATTGCATCTTAAATTCGGAAACCTCATTATTCATATCAACCAATAGCAAAATACATAGCCCTATCAAGGGGTCCTGTGGAGAGTCCTCGCCACGGTTGCTAAAGTCGACTGATCGGCAGGTATCCTCGATGTAGCGGTAGTGTTAGAAGGGACGAAGGGAAAAGGAAGGGATACGTTTCATCCTGGGACTGCTAGTGGACTTATCGGTAAGGCCCTACCTTACTACCTATCAGGCCCTGCCTCAGAGACGAGGATACAATTGGCAGCATACCGGCAGCACCGCAGGCACCACAAGATATTATAAAAGTGCGACCCCCGTGAGGGTGGGGGTCTCCACAAATATACACGCTCCCCCATTATCAAGGCGCTGTCTACCATACGCAATAAGAAGAAACATACAGTCCATTAACTATTCGAAGATATACATAATTTCCTTAGAGAGCCGTTTGTCACTAATCATCGCCAATAAAGACCGACCTACTGACAATGTACATCTCGTTTCTCGTTATAACTGTTAGAAGTTATGTCTCCACGTGGGTCGTGAATAATTGAAGCGGAGGTTCTGCTTATTAATTTAATGTAAATATAAAACGATTATATAATACAGATAATTAAAGAAAAGGTCTATCTATTTGTGTATGTATATTAACACTAAAGCCAAAGTCGAGGGACAACGATTTATTCCCTTACGACCAGCGTCCCACGCCTCGCGGATACCAAGACCTCCGAAATTATCGTCCTAGTCACCCCCTATAAAAAGATTAGAATTTCCCAAAGACCGAAAAACAAATTGACAATTTGTTTGAACTTCCACCTCCACTAACAGCTTCCGATACTCCATAGACACCCCTCCAACCGACATACTGCCAATAAGAAGGAAATACACCCACCACTTACACGTCTCAACAACCAATCATAATACACACAAACTTATAAAAACACACGACGCAGGAGAACAGACACATTACAACAGCAACCAACTCTATAAACACATTCAATCTCGATCTTGTAAATTTATAAATAAACTCCTGTTAAAAATCATACTTAAACAGTTTACGTTTGTGAGAGGACCTAAGTATAGTCCGACCCTTCCTATTTTCGAGAAAATTCGGACGAAACACTAACCTTCGAATAACTACCGTTCGAGATCCTCTGCTGTTCATCTCATTCCCAAATACTAGATTCGTTTACGAAGCCCAACATAGCAACGTCGGTCAATCAAAGATAATGACAGACTCTCCTCTCGAAGCTGTTTCACCCGCTTCGAATACCGACACTAGACGGATCCCCGAGAAATTCCTAGTCGCGCAATAACCGAGTTCGTTTATAAAAATCGGGAACGAATGGGTGCTGAGATATGCAGATATCGGTGGAATTTTCATTGTTTCCCTATTTCAGCCAGCTCCGAACGCCGCACGCGCGATCGCGTCCGCTCTCGCCGGCTTATGCGACTCTTCCGGCGACACGCCCTTCCCGGCCGAGGTATTCCCTGAGAAAGGTGAGATAACGGAAGTACGTAAGGAATGCGAGACCGAAAGGAGAACACTTAACGGGATTAGAATCGGTCGCGTGCCGCGCATATCTTTCCGGTATTACGTAATTGCGCCGTTTTCGCCTGCGCCACGCTTGCGTCAGATGTCGCCAGCGTGCACGCGCAGCTCCACGCATGTCGTCCCGTCGTTTTTCCGCCATTGCCGGAAAATTACCGGACGCGAAAAACGAGAAATTCAGCCGTGGCCGTGAACGACCGCGCGGGGTTGAAAAGGGGTAGGACGCAGAGGGTTGCGCGGAATAAGGATTTTATTTGATTTTCCCTGGGTGAAAAGATTTCCATGGACCGGGGTTCGGTTCGTTCTGATGGATCTTTGGCAATGATTCGGTGAATCTGCGCGAAGCTTGATAGCATCGAGCAGAGGAAAACCAATGTTGTGCTTCTAGATTCGAAGTTTATTAATTTTCTTCGAAAATATTTCACTCGAATCTTCTTATCGCGATGTTTTTGCAATCGTTGCATTAATTAGGCTTCCCTGTTTCATAGTCTAGATACCTTTTAAGAACGACAATGCTTTCCTGCGATATTTCACCGTGGCAGCATCATTCTCACCTTCACCGACAGATGGATTTCTACTTGAAGGAAGTTAGAGGGCAAACCCTCGGTAAAATCCCTCTGTTTCCCATATATAGAATTTCCCAAGATTCCAATAGTATCCATGTCTAAGGTAGGGTCTGATAGCCTTACCGACGAGTCCACTAGCAAGCCCAGGACGAAACGCATCCCTTCCTTCTCCTTTCATCCCTTCTAGCACCAACGCTACATCGAGAGTACTTACTGACCACAGCAACCGTGTGGGGACCCCAAATGCACCTATAGTTCCCATATTTTACAATTGATATTCTCAAAGGATTATTGAGATTGAATTACAAAATTCTTCGATGCATTTTATTAGACGAAAATCTGATCAATCTCCTAAACCCTACAGAATCCCTGAAAACGACGTTCGGAAGCAAATGAGGTGAGAAACAGCGAGAATCCACTCATCGTAAATGACATTCCCGTTGATTTTAAGCATCGCGAATGGGTGGCGATAAATCACTAGCGAAATTAGCGGAAACCTTTCCAAGTAACCCGGTATCCTGTCCATGTTGATTTGCCAGCAGCGAAAGGAAGTCACGAAAGTGTGCCACGGCGGGTTTCGGCCTAGAATGAGAAACGAAAGAACTTAAACACAAATCATCCGCATCCCGTCGGCCACAGAGAAACTGCGGATCGGAAACGGATCGGAAATGGATCGAACGGTACGTGACAACTAGATTTCACGGGTTCGCTGCCAAGGAGTCGACCCAGGGGTGGGTGGTGTTTTATTCCGTTGGAATTTCAAGCGAACCCCGAGGCCGGCTGCAGGTCGGCCTGATACGCGATGAAATATGACGCACAGGGAGTTGGCGCACCGCGAAGGAGCAATAAAATCTGTCCCGGGTAACCGAACGCCACTTGCCCTTGTAACACTCCTGGAAGAAGCTTCCGCCGTGTCTCTGCTGTCACGGGGAATGATACGCGTTGACGAGACAGAATGAAATTGCCCGTGGAGTGTGTCATGTAAATTTTCAGGCTGACATCGCGGTACCCAGAGCAGCCCCTGCACCGCGTTAGTCCCGCGATGTCTGCTTTTCTCAGGCACGTAGCTTCTTGCGGATGAAGGGTGCGTTTAAGCTGAAGGCTTCCTGATGGGGATATTTAATACGTGAAATGTTGGAAAGGTTCAATTTCGCAAGCTGGATGAAGAGATAGGGATAAATGGAGATTGTGACGAGAATAATTTAGAATATAGGCGAATGAAAGAAGCTGTGGTTGACTGTGGTCGGGTCGATGACGGATTTTCCGATGGCCGATAGGTTATGCGGATGATGTACTAATCGAGTTTCCGATTCGAAGAAAGTGGAGCTAAAGTAATTGTGCAATGCAACTCGATACATTACAGTCCGCGACTATGTATTTGTATAGAGTACATATTTTCTGACTCTGTTGGATGACTAACGATCCTCTTAGTCGCTAGAAGGGCCTAGCTAATAAACGCAGACCAATTTCAGAATTCAAAAACAACTGATTCGTTCCTACTTTTACTAAGGGCCAATGATCATCTTCACCCCACCAAAAACTAACATTATACGAGCACCTACAAGTTTGCGAAAGGTCAGTTTTTTCCTCTCCGTTAACTTGAATTTTTCCGACGTAGTTTTCTTGCTAGAACCCGTATTGTATATAGAAATTCGGGTTCCAACAGCTCCGCAATGGCGAATTAATTATACGCTTAATATTAAACAGTATTTTACACACACCTATTTTTACCACAGGAGGTCAAATGACCCCTCGTGGTATATAAGGTATGCAAAGAATTTTTCCCGATAGAAATAAATTAAGAGAAAAATGGAAAGCGAGAAAAATTAAACAATCAGGTAATACAAGAATTTACAGAAAGTCAGATGAGCGAAAGGAATAAGAATGAATGTACAATTTATAAAGTAAATTTTGAAACGGGTTATTTAACCCCACTTGGTACGTTTAGTGTCAAATTAATATTACTTCAGACGTCTCCAATGTCTCGATAGGAGTTTATATTTCGTATAAAAATAATTATCGATTATAACGTAATACGATATATATTTGATGGTGATAATATTTGAAGAAATTTTGATATAGGTATAGTTGGTTATGACATTCGACGAGCATCCTAGACATTCTATTCGATCACCGAGTATTTCGGTATAATTGTTAATTATTCGCCTCTTCTTCCATTAAGACAGTTTTCCACTTAAAAATAACCTGCTCCTAGAGAATCAACAACAGGAACACCACTCTACAAACCGTGTACAACGTCAAACGCTTGAAGAACAATGCACAGTGCGCCATAATGCGAAGGAGGTCATCAGCGACACGTAATAAAGAGCTCGTCGACATAGCAGATGCATATCCCCTGCAACAGGCCTTATAGCATTCTCGTTTTACGAAACTCGCAGCCCTGTTATTGTTACGCAAGTAAGGTTAACGACCTCCCAAAGCAACGTAGCCTCCCTCGATCGAGTCTCCACTGATAAATCCAGGTCGCTTTTGTCGCGCGTATACTCGTTGCAGATGCGGATGATGTCCTGCGTCATGCAACATTTACGACTTACGTTGGATCCTCGTGCTTTTTACGACGAAACGCCGACGAAACGCCGACTAAACACCGAGCGTGACATAAATTTTCCAAACTTTCGAGGCACGAGATAAAAACCAGTGTCCACGTTCGCGAGTACCATTCGATGACCACGAACATTTACCCTCACCTTCGAATATCTCCGATAAAACTGCCTCGGAACTATAATCATATTTAAGATGAGAAATCACATTTAAGAAAATTAAGATTAATCGAATAAAATTCGATCCTGTCGAATCGAAGGGAGGTTCGTTACGCGACCTAGTTCCTCGAGCAGGGGCAATAATCTCCGCCATTTTGTACCCTCCTTTCTGGACCACTCTCCCATCGCGAAATCTTCGGGTAGCCGGCCCACGAGATAAACAACAAACGCAATTTCGTAGGGAACAAACGACGCTGGAAGAACGGAGGGGTTTCGATGTTTTCTTTGTGACGAAAATGAACGGCCGCGGCTTGGCCGGGGGGGTTGCTTCCAGGCCACGGGGCCGATCCTTAAAGTTCTTCATACAAGCCCGGAGTGACATTATTCCAAGCACACGCTCATGGACACGGGCCTTAAACCGCATTCTGCCCGGCGCCCTGGGGTGCTTTTGTCAGATGACACGCCGGTGAATAATTCACCTGGCGCGCATACACAGCGATGACGACGCTGGACGGAAAATCGTGATAGCACAGCTACCCATAAAACCGGCCCTCCGCCCACTGTTTTCCATCCCCCGAAATTTATCTCGGCTTATTGTGTCCCCGTTTCCCGCGAAACCCAGCCACCGCGAATTATACGGCCGTCTCGTTACGTTGCGCAGATTTTTCTCCAGTAATGGCTTGCACGCGCGAGAACCGTGCTGTGTTACATCGCGTGCGCGGTTTACGAGGAATCAAGGAACCCGGGGTATCTCGCAAGAAGGCGTCTCTGGCCGAACATCTTCGCCGAATGAGCCGATAAGGCGTTGCGTGCCCGAGATACGCTGGACTAATTTAGGATGAAGCTGTACGAGTTTTATTTAGCGCCGGATAGAAATGAATTTTTAGGATCACAGCTTCATTCCATCTACGTGATCTGTACGAAATTATTCATTTAATTTAATCCCGTCTTTTAGGTCAGATGAATCTCGGGAAGCATTTATGTGGATGAACATGGAAATGAGAGTGAAGCAAAGAAAGGAAGATTTCGGTGTAAAAATGATTATTCGCGTGGATACAATGTTCGATAGGAACATTTCCTACACGAAGAGAAGAAATTCTAGATTTACAGCCTGAACGATGTCAACTTCATTCCGACTACCGGTAGACCAGCAAACTGCCAAAAACAACTTCCACCCTTCCGTCACACAGACTCATAAAAAATGCACATCGACCTGCAGCGTGTTTTCCATTCTTCCCGAGGAATTTCACCAGTTTCTACGGTATTATTCCTCGAGAAATCCGAAAATGCAGCGTGAAGTTGGTTCTAGGAGGACTCCCGTGGACGAGATCCAGAGACGAATTGCGTCTCCCACTGGCATTCCACCGGAAAGAGAAGAGCACCTCTGCTCGTCTCGCAAACCAGAGAGCAGCTAGTCAGGCTTACTTACGTGTGCATCGCTGCTGAAGGCTTTAAATCTCAAATATTTAATACCCTCAGATATTCCATGGTTGAACCCCTATCGAGGAGTACGTGACCAGGTCGCGATCAGGTTGCCAACACGAGCGGAGGCGTCATTCGTCTAGCCAAATCTTCGAACGCGTGACATCGTAAGTTGCCACGGTATTTTCTAGGAATCAGGAAAAGAAGAAGAAAGAAGACAGAAGTGTGGAGGCATAATTCTCACCCTAGATGCCAATAGATGGATTCCGGCTTGAATAGACACTTGGCAAGTTCTCGGTAAAATCTCTCCGTTTCCTATACATAGAATTTTCCAACATTGCAATAGTATCCTGGATCCACTAGCCAGGCCCAGGACGAAACGCATTCCTTCCAGCACCACCGCCACACAGAGGATACCTGCCAACCTGACAACTACAATAACCGCGAGGGAGGACCCTCAGAAGTATGTCGATCACTTGAAGACAAAAGCGTGTACCGTCTTCTCGGTTGATAGAGGGGTCAGTCTAGTTCCATAAAGGTCGCGTGACTTATTAATTTCAAGCAAAAATAAGGTACTAACTGTCAATTATATAAACACTGCTCTCTGACTAATGAAATATGGAAGCTTGTCACAGGTGTTAGGATCAAGGAAGTGTCACAAGTATCATCGACAAAAAAGAAGATATTAAAGAGTAAGTCTAAGATCTAATAAGCTTCCAATTACGATGGATTCTTCGTGTTTCCAGTTAAATTTGTTCGAGAATCACGGGTCTTCGAAATCGACAGACGCTTACGAAGTAAATCTGCAACGCGTCGGAGGAGAATCGACGAATTAAAGAGTATCAGATTCGATGTATCGATCGAAATGCAAGGAACGAAACTTTCGATGACACGTTGCAGAAGATTTGACAGATGCCGAGAACGAAGAATTTAAACTGTCCCGGGAAACCTATCAAGGACGAGGACCAGTGTTCCCAAGCCGTCTACCTCGACTTCTCCTACGGGACGCGGATTAAAAGCGAAAATTCTCTAAGGGACATTTCCGTAATGCCTCTATTTAATCTTCTTCATTAACTAACTCTTCGTTGGGATATCTTACACGAGAAGGAGGGACGAACGACAAAGACACGGATCAACGACAACGCTTTAACCGACATTATCGTTCAGAAGTTGCCTTTAGCTTTGAACCGATGTAATTGATTATTAGATGCCGACCAAGGATATCGATCAGAGGCCGGAACGTCGCGACCTCACAGAGGGGCAATTATCCAAGTGGCAGTTCGCTTTAAAGATCATCGGCAACGTATTCGTATCTGTGGCTGGCGCCACTGATCGACGAGGAAACCGTTCAACAGAGAACCATCGTCGAAAGGAATCTATTAATTGCACTCTGAATTACCTGTCTTGCTCTCTGCTCCCGTTCCTACGAGGATGACACATATTCAAGAGATTAATCTTGGAGCTAATAACTCCGGAGATTGTGCCGGACTGAAAATCCTGGCGAAAGTTCACCTTTATCAGATTCAATTGAACAGAGGTCTACGTGGATTGTCAGACGCGTTGGGACGAAGATGCTTCCACGATGGACGGACAACAACAAGACATTGACAACGTCCTACTGCTACCATGAATATTTAAGCGGACGAAGCTACTGCTTCGTTTCTATGGAAATTGAATATCTCTTCATCATCGACGCGAAGCAGGGAATACGATTTGGAAATCGACAGACGTCACGTCAAATCCCGTTTGCTTTCGATCCAAGATTCTCCGTACACCGGCCGCTAATCGAGCATCGATCACTTAGCGGCATCAGAGGTGAGTCTGCCTCGTCCGATAAATTTAATCCGGCCATTTCCAATCTAATTACAGCGAGTCTGAATCCGTAGGAGCATAGTGTCGGTGGAATGAAACTCGAAGGGAAAATACGGCACCCAGAGGAAGCTATCGTTCACGGGGAGACAATTTTAAAGGCGATCCCATCTGACTCTCGCGAGTTCCGCCATGAGACGATACTTCGAATCGGGGAATGCGTCGTTTAACATCGCTCAGCTTGGTCGGGGTCTGGGTAGGGCCACGTTATTCCCAGAAAAATGAATTTATATTCCAGCCAGCGCCGACACCTGCAACCGCCCTTGCTCTCCTTCTCACTCCCGCTCTCTCACACGCTCTTTCCC